>NC_050578.1:43477242-43777242 GCF_011100635.1 Trichosurus vulpecula | reverse complement strand
CAAGGATCATGTTCTATTTATCTTTTTTTTAAAAAATAAGTTAATTTATTTTTAGTTTTCAACATTCACTTCCATAAGTTTTAAATTTTCTCCCCCCCCACCTTCCCCTCCCCAAGATGGCATGCAATCCAAAATAGGCTCTACATATACATTCCTATTAAACATATTTTCATATTAGTCATGTTGTATAGAAGAATTAGAACAAATGGGAGTAACCATGAGAAAGAAAAACAAAACAAAACAAAAAAGGAAAATAGTCTGCTTCGCTCTATATTTTGACCCCATATTTCTTTCTCTGGATGTGGATGGCATTTTCCATCATGAATGTTTTGGAATTGTTTTAGGTCCTTGCATTGGTGAGAAAAGCTATGTCTATTAAAGTTGGTTATTGCACACTGTGGCTGTTATTGTGTACAACGTTCTCCTGATTCTGCTCACTTCACTCGGCATCCATTCATATAAGTATTTTCAGGTTTTTCTGAAGTCCACCTGCTCATCATTTCTTAAAGCACAATAATATCCCATTACATTCATATACTACAACTTGTTCAGTCATTCCCCAATTGATAGGCATCCCCTTAATTTCCACCACAAAAAGAGCCACTATAAATATTTTTGTACATATGGGTCTTTTTTTGTACCATGTCTCTTTGGGATACAGCCCTAGAAGTGGTATTGCTGGGTCAAAGGGTGTGTGCATTTTTATAGCCCTTTGGGCAAAGTTCCATATTGCTCTCGAGAATGGCTGGATCAGTTTACAACTCCACCAACAATGGATTAGTGTTCCAATTTTCTCACACCTTCTCCAACATTTTGTTTTGTTTTGTCATGGTAGCCAAGCTAATAGGCATGATGTTGTTTTGATTTGCATCTCTCTAATCAATAGTGATTTAGAGCACTTTTTCATAAGACTATAGATATCTTTAATTTCTTCCTCCGAAAACTGCCTGTTCATATCCTTTGACCATTTATCAACTGAGGAGTGACTTGTATTCTTGTAAATTTGACTCAGTTCTCTATCTATTTTAGAAATGAAGTCTTTATCAGAGACACTGATTGTAAAAATTCTTTCACAGTTTTCTGCTTCCCATGTTCTATTTATCTTCATCTATCCCTCAGTACCTAAGAAAACAGGCAGTTGGTATATGTGGGCTGAATACTGTTGATTAACAGGGATGGGGCAATTAAAAGTAATAAAAAAGGGCTTGAATGCAGGGACTTGCATAAGCTCCCTGCCAGGTCCCTCCAAAAACCTATGAAAAATGGCTCCGAACAAATTCTAGAACTGCAGAACCCACAAAATAGCAGAGGGAAGCAGGGCTCCAGCCCAGGACAGCCTGGATGGTCACTGGGTGAGGTCTATCGTGAACGGAGCTGGGAGTAGAGAGGAGCAGAGCACAGCATGGGCAGCAGCAGGACCAACCAGACCAGAAGCCGGGTGGAACAGGCCCTAGCACCCTGAATCAGTGAGCTGTGGCAGTTACCAGACTTCTCAACCCACAAACATCAAAGATAACAGAGAAGGTTAGTGGGAAAATCTACGGGGACAGAGTGAAAGGAGTTCACAGCTCAGCCACCACCCCGGGGGCAGCAAAGTGGTGCAGCAATGAGGACAGAACTACAGCTGCAGTTGTTTCTGGCCCCAGGCCCACCTGGTGGGCAAAATTAAGTGGCAGATCAGAGCAGGAGTGCACAGCCTGCTTAAGATCTGAGTCAGGTCTGGGTTGGCAGTTCTTGGGGAAGGAGGAATGAAAAACAAGTCAAGGAGACACAAAAAAATAATGAAAAAAATACTGAAGAAAACAACACCTTAAAAACTAGACTAACTCAAATGGCAAAAGAGCTCCAAAAAGCCAATGAGGAGAAGAATGCCTTGAAAGGCAGAATTAGCCAAATGGAAAAGGAGGTCCAAAAGACCACTGAAGAAAATACTACCTTAAAAATTAGATTGGAGCAAGTGGAAGCTAGTGACTTTATGAGAAATCAAGATATGATAAAACAGAACCAAAGCAATGAAAAAGTGGAAGACAATGTGAAATATCTCATTGGAAAAACCACTGACCTGGAAAATAGACCCAGGAGAGATAATTTAAAAATTACTGGACTACCTGAAAGCCATGATCAAAAAAAGAGCCTAGATATCATCTTTCAAGAAATTATCAAGGAGAACTGCCCTGATATTCTAGAACCAGGGGGTAAAATAGAAATTGAAACAATCCACAGATCACCTCCTCAAATAGATCCCAAAAAGAAAACTCCTAGGAATATTGTTACCAAATTCCAGAGCTCCCAGATCAAGGAGAAAATACTGCAAGAAGCCAGAAAGAAACAATTTGAGTATTGTGGAAACACAATCAGAATAACACAAGATCTAGCAGCTTCTACATTAAGGAATCAAAGGGCTTGGAATATGATATTCCAGAGGTCAATGGAGCTATAATTAAAACCAAGAATCACCTACCCATCAAAACTGAGTATCATGCTCCAAGGCAAAATATGGACTTTCAATAAAATAGAGGACTTTCAAGCTTTCTCAGTGAAAAGACCAGAGCTGAATAGAAAATCTGACTTTCAAACACAAGAATCAAGAGAAGCATGAAAAGGTAATCAAGAAAAAGAACAAGAAAAAGAAATTGCAAGGGATTTACTAAAGTTGAACTGTTTTGTTTACATTCCTACATGGAAAGATGACGTGTATGATTCATGAGACCTCAGTATTAGGGTAGCTGAAGGGAACATGCATATATATAAATATGTGTGTGTATGTATGTATGTATGTATAGGGTTAGTTGAATATGAAGGGATGATATCTAAAAGAAAAATCAAATTAAGGGATGAGAGAGGAATATATTGAGAGAGGGAGAAAGGGAGAGATAGAATAGGGTAAATTATCTCTCATAAAAGTGGCAAGAAAAAGCAGTTCTGTAGGAAGGAAAGAGGGAGCAGGTGATGGGGAATGAGTGAATCTTGCTCTCATTGGATTTGACCTGAGGAGGGAATACCATACACACTCAATAGGGTTTATTACCCCACAGGAAAGAAGGAGGAAGAAGATAAAAAAGGGGGGATGATAGAAGGGAGGGCAGATAGCGGGAGGAGGTAATAAAAAACAAACACTTTCGAAAAGGGAGAGGGTCAAGGGAGAAAATTGGATAAAGGGGGATAGGTTAGGAAGGAGCAAAATATAGTTAGTCTTTCACAACATGAGTATTGTGGAAGGGTTTTACATAATGATACGCATGTGGCCTATGTTGAATTGCTTGCCTTCTCAGGGAGGGTGGATGGAGAGTGAAGAGGGGAGAGAATTTGGAACTCAAAGTTTTAAAAACAGATGTTCAAAAACAAAAAAAAACAAGGTTTTGCATGCAACTAGGAAATAAGATACACAGGCAATGGGGCATAGAAATTTACCTTGCCCTACAAGAAAGGAAGGGAAAAAGGGATGGGAGGGGAGTGGGGTGACAGAAGGGAGGGCTGACTGGGGAACGGGGCAACCAGAATATACACCATCTTGAAGTGGGTGGGAGGGTAGAAATGGGGAGAAAATTTGTAATTCAAACTCTTGTGAAAATCAATGCTGAAAACCAAATATATTAAACAAATTAAAAAAAAGAAATACAAGTGATTCAGAAGGACCAAAATAAGTACACTATTTTAATAATTGCAATGGGTAACATTTGTCAATGACTAACTTCTATTAATAATTATAAAATTAGTAGATTGCTCTTGCTTTAACACTTGTATTATTAAATATTTTGCTTAAAAAAAGTAATAAAAAAGAGAAGATTTCTATATAATATTGAAAAAATTAGGATTCAGCTCTAGAAAGATAAAGACTAGGAAGGGATAAGGTTCAAGTTCATAAAATCAATGAGGATATGGGAACGGAGTCACCAATTAGAGAACAATACCTGAAGCTTGGAATTAATTTTAGGGCACATAAAAGGACTATTTTACACAGCTGACAAACTTATGGAATTCATGATCACAAGAAGTGGTAGAATATGGAAACAAAGTGATTGAAGAAAAGTTTAGATAAATTCATGCATAAAACCTCCATAATGGCTGATTCATGCAATTGAGGTTGAGGTTATAGAAGGTACCATCCTCTCCCATAAAACAATCCTTGGCATGCCACTGTTGGAATCATAATATTGGCCTAGATGGTACACTGATCTGACCCATCACAGCATTTCTTATGATATTCTGCTATTATGATGATTACTAGATGGTTGGTGTGCATATACTTATAAATACATGTATACACACATACGTATATGTGTGTATATATATACACTTATATAATTTGCACAGATATGTATGTATTTGCATGTGCATATTCATTCATTCGTCCATTCATTTATCCTAATCAATTAAATCAATCACAGGAGCACAGATTTAGAGTTGGAAGGGACCTTCAAAGTTATTGAGTCCAATGGCCTAATTTTACATATGTCAAAAATATGGTCCAGAAAAACTAACTAGCACAGGGTCATACATTTACTAATGCCTAAGAGTTTAGGAGATAGGACTGAAACTTGTCTTCCTGACTCACGAGTCCAGAATCCTATCCTCTATACCATGCTGCATTCAACAAGCATTTATTAAGGACCTTTAGCTGAAATATGCATTACTGTGTGACCCATTGATGTTTATTAGACTCCATTTTGTAACTGACTGGTGATGCAGTTTTAATTTGCTGTGGAAACTTAGCAGCTGGTTTGCTGAACTCTGCCCCATGCCTTGACCCTCCCTGACTATGTATGTTGATAAGTGGCCACCTCCCGCCTTGTTTCTTGGCCTAAAGCCATCATTGTCTGAGATGGCCACAGTCAGAATATTGAGAGGTCTTTTTCTTACCCTGCACTGACAGACAGACCCCCATCACCATACAGACGGTCAGTGGAACATCTTGAATATCCCCATATAAATCCCATTCAAATCCCTAGTGAGCAGAGCAATCGCTACCAGTCCCTTGATGACCTGGTTGTGTCTCACCCTCAGTGGGTGCCCAGGGATTGGTTCTTCCTTCTCACAGGTATTACCAAATTCCATGACTGGGACTCCCTGCATCCTGTCTCTCTCCCTTTCCTCTAAGTTTCACTGTTTGAGGCACTGCAAGGGCCTCTGGTCCTTGTTTATGGCTACAAACAACCTCTGGTAGTGGTAAGTGTCAATACACTGCTAATAAAGTCTCCTATAATGGTTCTTGGAGTCATCCCTTCCATAATGCCAATTTAGATCTGAAGATCTTTCCTACCCATTAATAGGCCCATGTGACCTGCTTATGTCACAGAAAGCCTAAGTCACATGTGGTGGGAGGAGGTCGCTGGAAAGTGTATCACAGGAAATGCAGAGAGTGGTTAGAGCTGAGGGAAAGAGCAGGAGTGCTGTGCTGTGAGTGATTGTATTTGTGGGAAGGTCCCAGCAGGGGGCAAAAGGTTATGGGATGGCGAGGCTCCATGCTGTGATACTGTTTTAAATTCCTTGCTGTTAGGATAAAGTGGGCTTACTGGTTTTGGGAGTTGGTTGCTGCTTGGATGGGCTAGACTTATTGGTTATGGGATTTGGTCCTTTGGTGTCTGAATAAATGTTTTACTTCTTCTACCTTCTATATGGACAGTCTCTCATATTTTGCAATTCAGAACTACATAGGCACGTTCACAATTATTTTTGATGTTGTGTTTATTGCCTTGCTAATACACCTCCCTATCAGAAACTTACTAAACTGGATGGATGGGTAATAAGATGGCCATGGACCACTAGTACCTCCATTCAGTTCATGGGAAGTTGACCAAAGCTGAAACTACATTTCCTGGCAGCTATACCTCCTGGACGGGGTTGGGGGGTGGGAGGAGGGGGGAGATAGGCAGCATAGCTACCACCTTTCGTCTTCTGCAGAAAAGTAAGGGGTTAGTCACTGAACCTCGTGCTTCACCTACAGGAAAGCTCTTTTTCTATAGATCTCTAGGTCACTAACTAGGGCTGGAATGAGGATACTCAGTAGCTTCACCTTCATGGGAAGGAGCTCCTACCTTCACCAAAGAGACAGGGCTGAGAGCCTGAACCTCACACCTCAATGACAGGGACTTCTCCTGTGGCGCTCCTTAGATCCTTAAGTCTCTGTTTAGGGTCAGAACTAGGACTCCTGGGTCTGATGTTTGTGTCCCAGGGGAAGGGAATTCCTCTCCTGTCATGGTCCAGGTGAGGCTTATACCACCTATCATACAGCACCTACTATGTGCTAAGTGTTGTTTCCATCCCTTGTTTGTAAAATAACTCCAAAATACTACTAAATGTAGAAACCATAATTCATCACCAGGTAATGTTTTTCTTTGGGCTAAACTTCTTTTATTCAATGAACACTTATGTGTAAGGCATTATACTAGGTCCAGAAAAAAAAAAGAGAGAAGTTGTATTCTTTGTGATTTATTTCCTTTGAAAACTATATCTTCTACTTAGAATACTATGTGCTTCAATATGAACAGCAGAACTCTATGGTGGCCCAGATGTTAACAAACAAGAATAATACATGCTTCAGATAGGTACTAAGTATTACAGTGAAAATTTGCCTATCTGATCTATCTATTTATCTATCTGAATAATATGTATTGGTGTAGTGAAGTGTTTTCTAATAAGATTTACTGTTATTATACAAACATGGCTCACCCAACTGTGATTCTCCTGTATTCTGGGATGACTCCGCACTTAAGCATTTAGTTTACATTATTTAAATCTGTACTCATTACATTGCTTTGTAAGTGTGCTTTTTCAGATGTAGATATTTTTCCCAGATATAAGTTCCTTCACAAAAGCTGTGTATTATGTGCCATAAAATTACTCTGGACAATGTTAACTTTACATACCATTAAGCAAAGCCGGTCAAAAAGAGTCTGTTCCAACCCACTATCGTGAGCACTTTCGGAGCCCTGAATGGTAGGAGGTAGCTGTTTGGGGTCTCCAACAAGAACTAGTTTTTCACAATCAAACCTAAAACAAAAATTTCAAAACATCCTAAAATTTAATCAAGTTGACTGAAAAAATATCTCTCTAAAACAAATTCAAGCAATGAAGGAACAGAAAATTCACATTCATTTAGCTCAAAATCTCTGTACCTTTGATTGGTTTGGCTTTCTTAGGATACACACACATACACACCTAAAGCACTATATGAAATGTTTTATGAAAAGATTTTCCTGTCTCTAGACAAAAATTACCTGTGATTTCCTCCTTATTCTGAGTTAACTCTGCACTTTAAGTATTTGTTCTGATTATCTTAATTAGCATTTGTTTGCATTTATATATATACATGCACACATATATACACACATGCAATATGTATATATATACATACAGTACACACATATGCATACATATATACATATACCCACATATATGCATAGACATGCATTACATAGATACAGAGTTAAGTTTATGAAGAAAGAGACATCTTTCATTTACTATCCAGTTGTTTTTCCTTATTCTAACGCAGGGGTTCTTAACTGGAAGTCCACGAATTTGTCCTTCTAATACTTTGATAGCTATAGCTCAATATAATTGGCTTCTTTTGTCCTCCTATATGCATTTTAAATGTTATTTATGCATTTTAGAATGTTATTCTGAGAAGGGGCCCATTAGCTTCTCTACACTCTCAAAGGGGTCTATAACACACAAAAAAGGTAAGAATTACTGGTCTAGAGCCTCAAAACCAGAGTAAGGTCAAAGCTGTGGAATGGTAGGAGACCCTCTTAGTGAAGGGGAATCCTCAGACCAACTGAGGACCAGTGATGATAGGTCTGGAACTGGAAGGAACCTCAGGAATCATCTCGTTCTACCCCTTCATTTTACAGATTGAAGAAGCTGAAGCCCTGGGAGGAGGAGAGCCTTCCCTAAGATCTGAAAGGAGGTCTTCCATTACTCCGTGCACTCTGACATGCTGCTTCTTCTTCTCATCCCTCAGTAGAAATCAATCTATCTCTGTTATAGTCTGACAGTTATTACTTTTAGAAAATAGTTAATTGATGAGATCTGAATTGCTAAGAATCTTCATGATTGTGAGATTTTAAAGCAATTTTTTTAAACAGAAAATTTTAATTACCTTGCAATAGGCAAGAGTGAAGCAGGTTCTGTCATCTGGCTGCACTCATCCAATACAACCACAGGAAATTTAAGATTATTCATGCATGGGAATGGGCAGGCTGCACAGGTTATTCCAACTACTTGTACCTGTATTTCAAAAAATGATTCTATTATTAGTTAGAAAGTATTGACAGCTAAGCATCAGTAAAGGGCTACCAAAAATTGCACTATAGGACACACTCAGAGTTCTAATCTAAGACTGGTCAATGACAATCTGAAATCTTGACCAGCTCACTAAAGTTCCCAATGTTTCATTATCTCCACATTTTAAATAGAAATAACAGGACTGTTGGCTACTTAATTCATAGGACTATTAATAAGAATGGGAAGGAAGCCTTTAGAATAATGACGTTAAAAATATCAAATATGACATATCACAAATGTTTCAGCCTTTCAAATGTAGCTGAATAAATGCAACATGCATAATACCTGCCCTTCCCCAGGTTTAAGTTCTCAATAGAGAAGAATAATTAAGTTCACAAGTTTTTTTTTTTTACAATTTTTTTATTTACAATTCAAATAAACCAGTTAATTGTTTGGAATTTTAATATAACAAGTTGTACCTTGATTACAGACCAATACTCAGTACTAATAAATGAAAGGAGGAATGGGAGAAAAATTATATTTTATAAATAAACGTGGATCTCACATAGTCCTGAATTTCATCCTAGGCTTTTAGATTCAGAGACTACCGACAAAGGGGAAAATCTCTAACGAAAGCATAAATCTTGACTAAATTTCTATTTACCCTTTGGAAAGAGAAAGATAATTTGTAAATTCATCAGAATCCTCAATGTTCCATGTATGTAGTCCATTCTACACTCAAAAGGAATCTCTACCCTAACATACTAACAAATGGTGTTTCAATCTCTCCTTGAAGACTTTTGAGGAGGGCACACTCACTGTCTCCTGAGGCTGCTCATTCCACATCTGTAAGGCACAATTTATGGTGAAGTTTTCCTGACATCAAGCTTAATGTGCTTCTGCAATTTCCACCCGCTCTTCCTGGTTCTATCTTCTGAGGCCAACAGAACATGTTCTTCCACCAGCTAGTCCTTCAGACACTTGAAGACCTCTGTCCTGTCTCCATCTCCCTCCCCACCCCCAGTCTTCTCTTCTTCAGGTTAACCATTCCCAGTTTTTTAACTGGACTCTGGGCCCTCAGCCACCTTGATGGTCTTTCTCTGGACCTCTCCAGTTTATTAACATCCTTCTTAAACTATGGCTCCTAGAACTAAACCCAATACTCCAGATGAGGTCAGACAAAGGCAATGGGGCTATCACCTCTCTATTACTGGAAGCTAAGCTCCCATTGTAGTCTCAAGTTCACGTTAGTTTTTTTTTGGCTGTCACATCCCAGTCACATGGAGCTTGCACTCCACTAGAACCTCTATATATTTTTTCAGACAAACTTCCTTTTAACCATGCCCACCCCTTCTAATAATCATAAAATACATTTTTAAGAAATCCAAATACAAAACTTTGCATTTCTCCCTACTGAATTTCATCTTATTTGATTCTACTCTATGCTGTAGTCCACTGGTGTCAAACTCAAATAGAACAGGATTCCTGAGGGCTACATGTGAACTTAGAAGATCATAAATTAACATTATCTATGTTGTATTTTTATTTATCTTGTTAAACATTTCCCAATTACATTTTAATCTGGTTTAGAGTGCTAGAGACTTTTGCAGACTGAGGTTCTCGAGTTGGACACTATCGCTCCTCCCGTCAAAATCTTTTTGGAGTCTGTCATCCACTGCTAGCTAGCCATCCCAGCTTTGTGCCATTGGCAAAGCTGAGCCCAGCTTTGTGTCATCTGCAAAGCTGAGCATAACACCTATGCTTTTATCCAATTCACTGATAAAAATGTCAAACAGCACAGGATCAAACAAGAATCCCTGGGGTCCACTGGGGATTCCCTACTATGTTGACATGGAACTGTTAATAAATATTCTTTGAGTCTGGCCATCTAACCAGGTATGAATCCATCTAATTCTATTATTGTTTAGACTTGCATCTTCTCTACAGGAATATGAGATGCTTTATCAAATGTTTTATTAAAATCTAGGTAAACTGTATCAACAGCATTCCCTTCATGGACCAGTTTAGGAATCCTGTTAAAAATGAAATAAGATTAATCTGGCACAATCTGTTCTTAATGAAGCTGTGATGGCTCTTTCTAATCTTTTCCTAAGTGTTCACCAACCTTCTCTTTAATGACCTGTCCTGAATTTCCCCAAAGATTGAAGTCAAGTTCACTGATCTAAAGTTTGTAGATCCTATTTTCTTCCTTTTGTTGAAAATCAGGATATTTACCTTTCTCTAATTTTGTGGCACCTTTCCTATTTTCCATGATCTTCCAAATATGACTGGCAGTGGCTCAACAATCACATCTGCCAGTTCTCTCAGTACCTGGGGATGTACATCTGGACCAGGTGACTAGAATTCATCAAGGAAAACAAGGTGCTCTCTTATTGTTTCTTAGGTGCCAAATTCCAGCCAGTCTTTTTTTTTTTTTTTTTTATCATTTTTGGCAGAGAAAACCAAGGTAAAACACAAAATGACCTACTCTGATTCCTATTTTTAGTTCTCACCATCCTGTGCACCTACACAAAACTCCTATCCCTTCTTTAATCCTCCTTTTCTCTCAATATATTTTTAAAAATCTTTTTGTTGTCCTTAGTTTCCCTCACTAGCCTCAGCTAATTCTAAGCTTTGCTAAATGGTTTTTTTTTCAGTCACAGATATGAACTTAGCACGGATATTACACTCATGCATAACTGAAGCTCAACTAATCACATGTCTTGGTAGTAGAGGTAGCATGTGTAATGAGAACACGTCATTCAACAACTTTGATCTTTAGAAACATAGCTTGGTGAGAACACACCACCTAACATTTATTGATAAAAACAAATATGCAATTAAGAAAAAAATCAACATTCTAATCTATTTAATATTATATAACCTTTCTAAAAGTACTTTAAGCAGCCATAAATTATGCACAACATTTCTGTATCTAGAAAGACTTCCTTTAAAATAGCAAGGTCATAGGAAAAATAGGATTTAAAACTGAAAATACCCTTAGAGACTATCTTGTCTAACTCCTAAATTTACAGCTGTACAAACTGAGGTCCAAGGTCATAGCTTATAGGTTCACATTTGGTCAATATTACATTTGCAAAGCTAAATTAAATGTTTCTGGGGTCAGATTTCTCTGAAGGCTCTGGATCCATGAGGACCTAAGGCACTCCATGAAGCCAGAACTCATAATTTCTCTGACAGGGAACACCAACAGCTGAAATGTTTATGGATCTAGGAGCACAAATTCTTTTTCTTCCTTCTTCCCATCCCCATTCCACAGCTGCCAGGTATGAATCCATCTCATTGTATTATTGTTTAGACTTGCCCAGGGTTGCCCTGGAGCCTCTTTTCCTGTAAGATGAAATGGGAAGAGTTGGTCTCTGCTCCGCTCTTCTTACCCCAAAAGGGTAGGGGACGAAGGAGGGGACTAATATCAGAAGGGTGGATATTACCTCTTTTCAAACTAAGATGACATGGGACACCAATAACTAACCTCTCCTGCCTTACCCACACCCAGGAATGGTCACAACTAACAGCTTGCCGCTCTTGGATCATACAAGCTATTTCTCTGTTGGATAAGCAGAAAAATGTCTGAAATACGCTGGCCTCCTTGGGCAGTGGATCCAAGTTATAAAGGAAGGTTTCAGAATTTCTCAGAACTCTTCTTCTCCCTGAGTTTGTATGACACTGCTTTCTCCTAGATTTTATGACTTCTCAGTCTCCTTTGCTGAAACATCATCGATGTCCCACTCTCTGTGCAAATGGACCTCAGAGCTCCGTCTTGGGTGATATTCTCTTCTTCTATTCTCTCTCTTGATCTCATCGGCTCTCATTGTTTCAGTTATCATTTTCATGATCAGAGCTGTATATCCAGCCTTCATTCCTCTCCTGGGCTCCAGTCCCACATCACTGACTGCCTGCATGTCCTATGGCCTTATCAAATGTAATGCACCCCAACCACACTTGAAGCTTGACCCTTCTCCTAACATCCTACTTTTGTGCAGGGCACCACCACCCTTTGAGTCACCCAGCTTCACAGTCTCTGACTCAAGCTCAACTCTTCCCTTTCTTTCACACCTAATATCCAAGCCAACTCTTGTCAAGTCCATCTCCATCACATATCTAACAAGGGTAGGAGGGATGGGGAGGAGTTAGCTGTCATGAGCTGATACTGGGGTGGGGAGGGGAGTACAGAAACCAGAGAGACTCAGTAAGAACAGGCAAGAACCAGGGCTATACAGAAAATAGAGGCTATGTGATGGGGTGTTTTATGTTACGTGTAGCTGTACAAGTGTTGCATAGCTTAAAGAAAACTATATTTTCAAAGAATCTTTTAAGGAGATGAAGGATAATGTATTCATGTACTGGAGAACAGATATCCACTCATGAGAGGTAAATACGGTGTTTTAAATGCCTGGCTTAAGTTTTTAGGTGGAGAACTTTTTTCCATCTCATTTAATCAGTGAATAGAATCTATTTTTCTTACCTCTCTAGTAGGTAAAATGAATAACAGTGTTATTCAATGAATACAAAAATATTTCTTAACATGCATTATAATAGACTAGTTTGGGAGTTCATAAGGAAAACTAAAAGGAAGATTTTATCAATAGAAATTTTAAAATACTACATTAAAAACAATTTAATAAAATGTTTAGAGATATGTGTATATACATTTTGGTTTTGCAGCCCCGATGTCTAACATACAGTAGTTACTTAATATATGCTGCTTCTTGATTGATTGGTACCTGTTTCAGCAAAGCTCTATTGGTGCCCAATTTATGTTGTTCGATGCTTTTTCTCACATATATTTTTTCTACAGGCGTCAGGTCTTCTTTCATCAGTGCTTGTAGCTCCTTTAATTGCTCATTTTCACTTCCTAAGCCGGCATGCAAACTTAATGGAAAAAATTAACACAATAGAGATAAACGGAATTTATGTAGCTTTTATCAAGTTCCTACATCAGTGATAAGGAGATCAGTTGCCTTACCAGGGCATATATCTGGGACGTGATAGAGAGCTTCTAAGACTTGGGAAACCTGATAACCACTGCCCACTTCCAGTGATTTGAGCAGGATTGAATGATGCCACCAGAAGGAACCGAGGTAGCATTTCTGGAAATTATTAAAGTACTGGGCAAGAAACTGAAGCAGAACAGATAGTGTTTTTACCACTGCTGCTGACTGAAAGGGTAGAGACTCAGAAGAGAAAAAAAGCATATTTGGGAAGTGAATAACTGGTTAAGAAGATGGTATCTGAGAAGGGCATATGGATTTCTACACTTTTAATCAGCAGGAGAGATGAAAATACTGAGTTAAGAATTTTTTAATTTAAAAATTCTTGATAAGTAGAGAAAGATGGAAGCTAAGGGAAACATTGGATTGGAACATACATTCATCTCCAAAACATTTTGGAGAAAAGAATTATCCCATTTCCAAAAGCTTTGCCTCTAAAACTGAGAAAAGCAGGAAAAGACAAAGAGTCTGTTAAGTAGCACAAGACAAATTAAGCCAGTTCATCCAAAGAGCATTTACAGATGAAATGGGAAGGACAATATAAAGTGGAATGGATTTTCTAACTTTAGTAACCTATCAAGTTAGCACAGTGAAGGGGAAAGAGTATAGTATTTGGAGTCAGAAGGCCATGGTTCAAATCCTGACTACTTATTATAACCGTGACTTTAAACACATCACTTCAAATTGTTGGGCCTGCATTTTCTTACCTGTATAGTGAGGGGGCTGGACCAGATGACCGCTCTTCCAGCTCTAAATCTAGGATCTGTTTTCATCCTCACTCACTGACAGTGAAACCCTAACATTTGGACTCAACTTAAGGTTACCTGATGTGCTTTATGAAGAACTAGATTTAGCACTCAAAAAAAATTATGTTGAGAAGAACTTGACCAAATATACACAGAAGAAATCCAGCCTAGAACTGCCACAATTTTAAAGGTACTCAAGGACTGATTTTCAATATATCTTAAAGAGGGGGAATATTTCAAAAGATTAGGAAATATCAAATTGTTTTATTACCCAAAAAAGTCAACAGTGAAGACATTAGTAACTCCTGACCCATATGCCTATTTTATCTATAAAAATATTAGTGAGAATTATATAAAATATTTATAAGAAATGCCCATGTATATCTCAAGAGTAATCTTGATGAAAATGTGTGAAAGGAAGAGGCAGGCTTTCCAGATGATTACCCAGTGCAGTTTACATCTTCACTGTCACATAAGCAACTGAGAGGTAGAATCAAAAATCCAGTTGAGTGTATTTGCTGATTACTTTTTTAAAAGGCATTTTTAATGTAGATAAAATATGGCCTTTAAAGTTCTACCTTGATATCTGTCTTCACATATATGCTAAGATCTATAAGATTTTCCCCCAAAAGCACAGAATACAAAGAACTTTTTTCAACAAACCTCCAAGTAAGGCATTAAAAAAAGGAAAACATGCTTGCTAGAAACATTTATCACTGTCGTAGACTGCCCAGGAAACGAGAGGGGCAAAGTCCAAATAGAAAATGGCCTTAATATTGATGGTAAGGTCCACCAGATGTTCTTGTTCATGAATAATGTTACATTAAATGTATCAAGCCCCAAAGTACTACAGGGCCTCTTCAATGAGATTCATAGGTACGTAAAAGGAGATTAATCTAGCAATCCAAAGAGGAAAAAATTAAGCAGATGAAGAATGCATGTTACCCATATAATAACATGCAGTTGGGTGTCCATCAGTTCATATATGTTGGACAGGCATTACAGACAATGAGCCTGGCCCCAAATCAATGAATAGGAGAATAGTGGGTTGGGATATATTTCTGAAGTTAAGAAGCAATCAGCTAATAAATCCCATTTAAATATTTTCAGGACAATGAATGCCAAGATCTCAGAAAAATCAAAATGGCAGATGCAAAGGAAAACAGAAATATGTATGGTGGCTATGAGAGGGTTATGTAGCACATTACCAACAATGACATACAAGCAAGAAGCAGTATTAAAAACACCATCAGGGAGGGCACAGCCAAATGGCAAAGCTGCAGGAAGTTGAGAAAAATGATTATTTCTCTCTCATATTAATAGTCAATTATTAAAATTGGGGAGACTCAAGCTTTTTTACCCTGTCCTATTTCCTGGTCCAATCTCTAGCCAATGAATACAGCTGGGGAGAAGCAAGCTTTTTTTCCCCCTGTCCTATTTCCTTGTCCAATCTCTCAAGGGTAGGGCAGATGGAAAATAGGATTAACATTCTCCTCAATCTGGGTGGCTACTCTACCCAACTAGATCTAAGGTGAAACTCTCTTCTGTTTAGACTTAGGTGGGGCATACAGATTCTTTGTCTAGATTGTTCCAGGTCTGGGTATAGGGACAGTCTCTCTGTTCAAGTGTAATATGATGTCACTCTCAGCCCCTCATTGTAATATTCATTCTCTCATTAATTGTTAACCAATCAGAGTTGATTGCCACCCTAAGGAACACCCCTCTTTCAAGGACATATAAGCCATGAGCTCACTGACATGACTGTCTTTGGCATTTGAGAATGCCACTGACCTTTTATTAAAAATCATGGCATTATTAATAAAGTGACTAATTACCCAGAAATTATATCTCTTGAACTTTTTAAACACCACAAAGTACCATGAGCTCTCTGCTCCACCCCACTCCAAACAAACAAACAAAACCTCTTCTAAACAGATCTAGAAAACATACTAGACCAAATTCTGATAGGGGATAATCTGAGAAAAAAACCACAGCCAGTAATTTTTCTGGGCTGGGTCAGCATTGGGAGACAGACATAGAGGTCTATAGACCCTGATGAGAGGGTCTGGTCAGGAGTACAGTTTGGAACATTCCAGGGCAGGGAGAAACTGTATGTATCATGGCAAGAGGATATTGAAGACCAAAACCAGGACACCACAAACTATAGCAGCGTGCAGGAACAGGTGCCAATGGGCACTTTTGTCACCCCCTGTCTAGTTCCAGATAATAGAGCCAGGATGGACTGAGAATGCCCCGTGGGGTGGCATTCTGGAGTAAGGGGCAGTCATAGGCCCAAGAGGAGCAAATTCAGAAGCAAACAGCAACTGTGTGGCTCAAGCTCAAGAACAGAGTAAGTTCCTGGTTCCTACTTTGAGCCTAGACTGAAACTTAAAGAAAAATAACCATGGTAGGAAGCTTCCAAAGGGAAGCTTGTGGTTCTGTCCCTATGAACCGTCAGAGCTTCCCAGCTGGCAGAGAGTGGCTAAGCTCTGTAGTGTGTATTCTTGCTTAGACACCAACCCAGATCAGACACTTGCAGAGTTCAGAACAGCGAAAAAAAAAATCAGACTTTGCCCTGCATCAGACCACTTTAGGAGTACTGAAAGCTTACAGGTTCCCAGCTTATCCCTGAGCTCATGGCCATAACACAGCTCAATACTCCTTTTAAAGCCGCAACAGAACCAGCCCAGACCTCCCCTCCAGAAGTATACAGAGCCTGGCTCCTAACATCAAGTCTGAAGTCAAGACATAGGCCAGAAGGAGCAAACAAAAGAATCTCACCATCAAAAAGCTATTATGGTGGCAGGGATAGTCAAGACACAAACTCAAAAGAAGAAAATTACTAAAATGCCTATGAGTAATGCTTCAAAGGAAAACACAGCTTGGGCAAAAATTCAACTAGGATTCCTAGACGAGGTGAAACAAGGAGTTGAAAAATGTTTTGTTTTTTTTTTTTTTTTTGTAAATTAAATGAGAGTTCTGGGGGGAAAATGGAAAATGAATAAGAACTATGGAAGAAAGAATTGGAAAGTGAATTAACCACTTTGCACAAGAGGTACAAATACTGGCTGGAAAAAACTCTCAGAAAATTAGAAGGGACCAAAGAGAAACCAATGATTACATGAGACAACAAGAAATATTAAAATAAAGTCAAAAGCCTGAAAAAACATAGAAGAAAATATAAGGAATCACATAACAAAAAGACTTGTAAAATAGATTACGGAAAAAACACCCATGAACATTACAGCCAAAATCCAGGGCTTTCAGATCAAAGAAAAAAATAACGCAAGCAGTCGGAAAGAAATAATTCAAGTACCAAGAAGCCACAGTCAGGATCACACACAATATAGCAGTCACAACTATTAAGGAGTGGAGAGCTTGGAATACTGTATTCCAGAAGACAAAGAATACAAACTTACAGACAAAAATAGCAGTCAAAAACACTGAATGTAATCCTGGCAGGGTGGGGAGGGAAGGGAAGGACCTTTAATGAAATACAATTTGGAAAAAGCAACCCCATCTTAAAGAATTCAAAGGATTATCATGCAGAAAAGGGATTAGGCCTTGGCCGAGAGGGCAGAATCAGGATCAATGAATGAAAATTGCAGAGGCAGATATAGTCTTGATGTAAGGAAAGATTTCCAAACAAATAGAGCTTTCCCAGAATATAAAGCAATGGTTTCCTGATCACTAAAGGGCTTTAAAAAAATCAGAGAGGATTCTTGTTCAGGTACAAGTTTACAGATGATTTCTGAGGTCCCTTTCAATTCTGAGAGTTTGTGAAATTCATCAAATGTAAAATGTAGAATTTTTTAACCTTTACCTATTCAATAGATATGGTTTTCCTATGGCTTTTCGGAATGTCTATTGTCTGGAATGTGATATTAAGTTAGATGGACAGCTAAGGACAGACACTGCAGATGGCCAATGAACTGGGTCCAAAATTAAATAGGAATATGATAGTGGATGAAATTTACATTTGGTAAACTATACAGGTCTTTCAATGACCTCAAGTTACTTTCTGAAACAAAACACAAACTTTTAAAAGCGAATTTTAATTTTAAAGCTAATGTTCTTTTGGTGATAGTATAATGCTGTGAGTTATATAATACCACAACTTTTGAGGAATCAAAATTTCGAGACACTCAATGTTTTCTTTTTATCTCATGCTTATGAAATATTCATGGTGAGCAAAGATGTATTTGGAACAGTGAACTATATACATGAAAAAATATAAAAAATATTACAAAATTGACAGAGGACTGGAAATGGAGGTCATGTAGCAAAAGTGAGAAATAACAGTACACTTACTGCACTGATACCAAGATCAGGCTTAAGAGATCAAGAGGCAGGGTCCCGGTTATGTAGGGTGGAACTTCTCTATAGGATTTAAGAAGGTCATGGACAAGAGTTGCCTAAGATGATAAATGGCTGGATTGCAATCTATACTCTCAGAAGGAGTATTCACATCAATGAGAGATTATAGATCCACTGACGCATGATTTTCTTCTTTTATCTTCTAAAAAGCACAAAATTAAAGCAACATATCTGGAAACTGTGTAAGGTTCATTGATCAATATTGTAAATCCTGGAACTGAAGATTCTCACCTGTAAGGCAGAATTGGCTTGGAAATCTTTCTAATGCTCCCAACTCTGATAAATTTTTCAAATCCAAGACTGAGTAGCCTATATAAAGGAGACAAGAAATAAGATTCCGGTCATTTTGGAAGAGGACTATAAAATAAATATCTCCCCCAAAATTAAAATAAACACCTCCAGGGAAATCACTCTATGATACTAAAATATGAACTAAATCTAATCCAAATAAATATTACATTTAAGGTACATGTAATTAAAAGTGTCATCAGTGAAATCAGATGTAAGAAGTTTTAAAAAAATTAATTTAAGAATGCATAATGTCAAAATACGTATGTCACAAAATTCTAATGTCAGTTTACAGCAAATAAACTAATTTTCTGGCCACACAATAATTAGTCCTAGTCAAACTTTCAATTTTGAGACTGAAATACAGCTGGCTAAATAATGCTTAATGACATTCAAACATTGCTTTAAGATTAGCAAAGTGATTTATCTTTATTACAACCCACTGTGACCAGTGTTACAGGTATCACTGTCACCACTTTTCAAAAGAGAAAGCCAATGCTGAGAAAGTAGCTTGGCCATCTTCATACAGCTATTAAGTATGTGAGGCAAGATATGAGCCCAGATCTTCTATTTGATGATAAATACAGAGGCCTATCTCCTACAAAACATTTTAATCTAATACACTTGGCAGTTGTGAAATACCGTACTGTTCTTTTCATTTTTAATAGGATCGTACCCACTCAGAAATATGATACATGTCCAAAATACATCTTTAATCTTTCTTATCCCTTTCTGGATTCTTCTACTTAAAATTATAATAGAACAATTACAGTCTAGACATTTCACTATCATCTGCCCACATAGGCAGACAAATGATGAATCTATTATCTACATAGCTAACCACTTAAATAAAAAGTTTATAGCTACCCAAGAAGTACTCTGTCCACAGCAACATTGGTAGAAGAAGAAATCAGAATTTTCCATGGCCTGGCATTCACACCTGTAGGAGCTGGACTCTTTTCAAAGAGCTGCACAAGGAATAAGATCACCACTGCCAGTAAGTAACTCTTCCCTGCTCCAAAAACACCTAATTGTTTTGGAAGGTAATGAGAGAGGAAGAGATAAAGAGGAAGTATTCTAAATAAATGAATTCCAGAAACATGAAAAGGAATTTGGCCCAAATTATCTTCTATAGAGAATACTGCTACTTTGATTAGATCCATTTCCCATCTTTGTTTTCACAGCATTCAGCTCTGTCTCACAACACTTCATTCACTTTGGTTCAGGGTAAATCCTACAGGGATTAGCTTGGTGTGGGAAAAGTTCCCCATACAACCTACAGCTAAAGTCCTTGAAACCAGAAAGAAGCATAATATGCATTCCTAAAATGTCTTTTTGTTCTGGTAACATGAATTGTTAGCCTTGACCATGCTCCACCTTCCTTTGTAGCAGTGCAAGACAGACACGGCTAATTTTAGACGGTGACAGGATAGATCTTGGATTACTCTCCTCATTTCTAAGTGCTGAGGCAACATAAGAAAATTAATCAACCAAATCTCTCGATTATCTTCGAAGGCAGCTAGGTGGCACACAGGACCTAGAGTCAGAAGACCTCTGTTCAAATCCAGCCTCAGACATGTGACCCTGGGCAAGCCACTTCACCTGTTTGCTTCAGCTTCCTCAACTGTAAAACGGAGATAGTGATAGCTCCTCCTTCACACGGTTGTTGTGAGGCTCCAATGAGATATTTGTAAAGCGTTTAGCACAGGGCCTGGCACACAGTAGGAGTTATATAAATGCTTATTTCCTTCCCTTCCCCCTCTTCCAAGGTGAGGGAGAAGAGAGGAGAGGGAAAGAGCACAGCAATGAAATTTTCAAGAGGTTAAAAAATGGGGTGTGAAATACAGCGAGGAGTGAGAAATATGAAAAGAGAAATATCAAAATAGACACTGAAAATTAAAAGTCAGCTATACATCAGACACTATTATTTTGTGAATAAATTGATGTTTTCTTCTGTCTTCTGAAAACTCGCCTGCCCTGAGGAGTCTTCCTATGGCCAAAGACTCCACGAGGGAAATTTACTCAAGAGGGATGATGATGCTTCAGACATACTCACAAATAATTCTGATGAGAAAGAAAATGGGCATGCCAAAAAAAAAAAAAAAAAACCAAACCAGAAAAGAACAAGATCTGAAACTTTCACAGCTCTGGTCAGAGAGAGAATTTTTAACCAAACAAGGCAGAAAGGAAATCACAAAAGATAAAACAGACAATTTTGACTTTGTAACATTAAAGCTTTTGAACAAATTAAGCCAATGAAGACAGGCTCAGAATTCATTACTCAATCCAAAAACCTTTAGTAAATGCCTACTATGTACCTGGAATTGGGGGTACATGGGTAAAACATGGTTCATAACCTCAAGGACCTTGTGTTTTATTGGGGGAGACAACACATCCACGTATAAATATACATAAAATAGATTGGCAATAAATACAAGACTGGAGGGTGGAGGGAACATACACTAGCAGCCAGGGGCTCCAGAAAGGCTCCCTGCAGTATTGGGCTGAGTCTTCATGAAGGAGAGAGCCTAACAGACAGAGGCGAGGAGAGAATGCCTCCCAGAGGTGGGGTACAGCTGGTGCAAAGGCATGCAGATGCATACTGAAAGGTCACGTAGGGGGAGAAGCAATAAGTCTGGTTTGGCTGGACTGTAGACTAAGAGGAAGCGTGTGATGTGTAATAAGACCAGAGGCAGGATGGAGTCACAATGAAGGATTTTAAATGCCAGACAAAGGTGTTTCTATTTGGTCTCAGAAGCAGTAGGGAGCCACTAGAATTTATTGAGAGGAGAGTGACATAGTCATACCTGCATTTTAGGGAAAAAAAGAGAAAATGGTAGAAGAAAATAATTGCATCAAATATCACCAATAAAGCCTGACATCCAAAACATTCAGGGAAATAACATATATATGTAAAGCAAAAACCATTCCCAAAAGATACATGGCCAAAAATCCAAACAAAAATTTTCAAAAGGAGCTTTACAAGTTATAAACGACTATAAGAAAACATCCTATGTGAACTATATTATTGTATGACAGATTTAAAATTAGTTGACTGTTTTAACCTCAACAGCATTGACTAATATGCTAATGTCAACTGGATAGTCTCTAGTCCTCTATGGTTCAGTTCTTGCCCACATATCATTCAACGATTTTACCAATGACCTGGATGAAGGCGTAGATAGCAGGTATATCATGTTTTCTGAAGACACAAAACTTGTTGAAATCACTAGTATGTTGTATGACAAAATCAAATCTAAAATAGAGCTTAATAAGTATAGACCAGATATAACGTGGTAAAATCTCACATGAACAAACATAAAATTCTGCACTTAGGTTCCAAAATATAACTGTACGATATAGCACAGGTGAGCTTTACCTTAATAGCAGCTCATGCGAAAAAGATTTAATGATTTTTGCTACCTGAAAGATCGATCTATGTCAGTAGAGTGAAATGGCAGGCAAAACACCAATGCAACCTCAGACTACATTTACAGTTTAGTGTCCAAAACAAAATGAAAGACCCACCATCATTCTTTGCACAGGTTACACTTGGAGTACTACGTACAATTCTGAGTGACACATTTTAGGAGAGACACTGGCTAACAGGAAGGCAGCCAATAGAGGTAAATGTGGATAAAGAAAAGAGGAACTATGTCATAATACAATCAGGAATGTTTGTCTATGCAGGAGAGCAGAACAGGTTTTTTCTTCTCACTCCTTACCATGTATGATTGTGATGGGAACGGTATGCTGCTCTTGTAGGTCGCTGCCATTTTCATGTGATGTCATCATGTGTGCTATTTGAATAAGAGCCGTGGCCTGGTCCATATTTAGTTTATATATTTGAATCATTTCATTAGCTAGTTGCAATGCTGCTTCTGGGCTGAGTGGTTCACAGTTCTTGTTAGTACTCCTGTTGAGGGCTGGTGGAATAAACTTTCTTTTGTTGATTCTGTTAATGCTGTGTTCAGTTTGGGAAGACCTAGGAAAAATCCAGGAAGTAAAATTAGGTGAATTACAAGTTTACATTAGTAACTCAGAGAAATTACTGATAGGGAATTAAGTACATTCTATAAATCCCAAGGAATAAGCTACCTTTAAAATTACAATATAAGGCTTTGCTTTTTCTAGGACACTAAAATCCATCAATATTCTCAAATTTAAGTAAAAATAAGTTTCAGCCGTCTTTAGATCAAGTTATATCTCAAAGTGAATGAGTTACATAAGAACTTTCTTTGACTTCATTATGGTAATCAAAATGGACCTCTTCTAGATCATGTACTGATACTAGGTCTTATTGGACAGATTTAATAATTTGTGAATTATTACAGGTAAGAATATTTGAATTCCCAATGCATAACAAGAATATTGGTGTTAAAAACTCAGATAAAACCTGATGAAACAATGTAGAAAGACTGCAGATTTATTATTCTCCATGATCTTCTTGGGGAGTGAGAGTTATTTAACAGGAACACTACTTTTTATGTCTGCAGTTTTATATGTTTACATACAGTTGTATGTTTTGTTCAAAGCCTTCACTTTCCTTCCATTATGTGCCTCATGCATGCTTAATGAATGGTGCTTAGTGAATGTTCTCTGTTGAACTGAATTATAATAATTATCATATCTTTGGATATTTTAAAGCATACATATTGTGCGATATGAGAAGATGGTTTGAAGTAGAAAATATTTATTTTCATATCCTTTAGTATGTATGTCCAAATGTTATTCTCTAAATAAGAAAAAAATGAGACATAGTACTTGGGAAAATCATAATGAGATATAAAGTCTGTTAATAATAAAGTGATTATAAGCTAAGACACATGATTCATATCATAAATACATCTATAATACTCAATTTAAAAGTAAATGCTCACAATAAGTATAAAAGGAAACTACTGAGGCGTGGATATACAAGAAATGAAATTAATATGAATGATACTTGGAAATTAATGCCTGATATAGACAGATAATGACACTGTCATGTTTAATGACACTAACAGAAACGTAAATTGATTTATGATGGATTTTTAAAAAAACTAACAGTGTAATCATATTCCTTGAATGACACTTGTTGATGGTATTTTCACATTCCTCTATACATCATTTGTGAAACTACTGAATCAATGATGATTAGTTACATACATTGTTAACAGGTGCTGTATTATAGGCAGAGTGGTTGGATTGAAGTTTTCTTGCAAGTTTCTCAAAGTTGTCAGCTCTGTGCTAGCATTACAAACCAGTAAAGCATGAACCACCGCTAGAGAAAGATCACAAAAATGAACATTTATTATAAAACAAACTATTCACAAAAGTCTCTATAACAAATATTACGCAAAACTAAAACTTCATCTTTATGACTTTAACTCATTCCATTAAAAAAAATACCCTTTGAGTAAACAGTAACAGGTCAAACGTGGGTACTTATGTGCCAAGGGGATTCAGTTGGAATACCATAAAACTTTCTCCCATACAGGTGCTCTGCTTGTACTGTATTTCCATCTTTTAAAACAAAAGAAACAAACAAAAAACAAAAATTTAAAAACTACAGACTAAACTAAATTATCGTACACCATTACTTACTGTCAGATGGCCAATTTGAAGGGAAATAGCCTTTCAGAGGCAAGAGCTCGACCTCATTGTATGATGATGGTCCAAAAAAAATGCTACAAGCAATGAAAGTATCCAGCTCAAAGTCTAGGGTTTTTGAAATTACCCAGAGGTCATCTGCAAAAAATACAAGCAGGGCTTTAATGGAATCTTCCCCCATTAAATGTGACAGACCTGTTCTTTGTGTTCATTAAAGTTGAATTTCTCAAGTTTTTCTTACTGTAACAGATCTGGAAAGCGAAAACCAGGGGAGAGAGTCAGTGACCCTTCCCAATCTAAGCCCTGAAGTGGGCACAGGGTAGGCTCACTCTGTGCTGCTCCAGGTTGCTGGTGAGTAGGATTTGGTGCTGGGAGATGGGGTGGATACTGTATGTGAGGTCTCTACCTCTACCCCATGCCCAGGGGGATCCTGTTCTAGACCTACCTCAGGGAAATGAGAGAGTTGGATGGTGTTATGATTATCTTTGGGAAGCCTCAACAAACTTGTTTTAAGTAGATACAAGTACAAGAAATTATGTTAGGTGCTAGGGGCACAAAGACAATATACAGGGGTCCCTGTCCTCAATGACTAGGACCCAGGAAAAGAACTTGGATTCAGGAGATCTTCAGGTACAGGGTGTCTTAGTTCAATTTTAGTGGGACATTCCTGTTTTATCAAATCCAATCACAAGCATTTAACAGAGGTAATCTATACTATCAAATCTATGTATGTGATATCTATCTATCAAGTTATATAGGTGATGTATATATGTTAATGAGACACCATATAAAATGGGAGAATTCCCTCAGTGATGATTAGGACAACTTACCTTTGCCATAGGAAGAAGAACTTTCTCTCCTACTCAGTTTAAGATAAAGTTTGCTTTTAGATTCATTGTGAAATTCAGGATTTACATGAGCAAATCTCTTCGATTTGCCATACTGTTTATTCTGAAAATCAAATCCTTTCCTGCAAAATGAAAGAAAAACATGTCTACAGTCTAAACGATCAAGGTGACAAAGTTGGATTTGAAATAGTAGAATATGATTAAATCAGAAAATCTTAACACAGCATTGAGAAAGCCACATAGCAGTAAAAGTATTGGAATAGGAGCCAAGATGCCTTGGTAGGAGGCCCACTGCTGCATTAATTGATGTAGAATCTCAGTCAAAAGTTCTCTAAATCTCAATTTCCTTATCTGTAAAACTGGGGAAATGGGTACGTCCAACCTAGCTGCTCACTGATTGCTACAATAATGGATGTGAAATGATCTGAAAAGTATAAAGGCATAATGTGCCTAAGAATACCCTAAGTATTAATGCTATTACTTTATAAATTCACCTCATTTGATGCAATAAATATATTTCTAAAGAGTTGCATGTAAATTTCATTGTATTCCAAATGTAATAGAACAAGCTATTTAAAGGAATCCTACTGTGAATTATTTTGTAAAGTTAAATCTTCCCCAATGGATTTTTGCGTAAATTTTTATACAAGCTAATATCACACATGATGGTACAATCATATATATAAATAGAAAATATTTATATCTACTCAAGAAGCACAAACTACAAAATTAAAACCTTGCATTTTCTAACCAGGTAGACAACTGAACTATGATTCCCTTTGAATTATAAAGAATAGCACATCCAGTGACAGGGAAAGAGTCTCCCTGCCACCTGCTCTCATATTGTTATGGTCTGCTGGTGGAGGCCAAAAGAGCTTTTAATCTGCTGCAGGTCTGGCTTGATTAAGGTGAAACTGGATTCCACCAGTCTGTTAGGATCACAAGTCCACTCATTTGTCAGATTTTGTAAAATACCTAACGCACCTCACCAAAAGCTGACACTCCTCATAGAGGGGTATATTTTGGCATCTTAGGTATATTCCAGTACTCTTTATATCATGTAAAACTGTGCAGGGTATAGATCCTGCCTGTGTCAAAGTAGCTGGGGTTACTTCTTCAAGCCACTTAAAAAATTTACATTGGTTGGCTTTTGGTGCATCACAAGTATAAAAGAGACGACCCTAGGAAGAAAAAAAAAAGCAGTTAAAATTTAATTAAAGATTTAAAATGGTGCTGTTTTACTATGGTATATTCTTACAAACACAATAGAAGAATGAAATGATTTTTCTTTGGAAACTGCTTAATTAAATTCAAATGAAGAACTGTAATAGCTAATTACTAATACTGAGTACTGTACTCAAACAAAAACTTTAACAGTACATTAGTAAAAGAACCTGGAACAAAATAGATGCCTAGTAATTGGGGGAAAGGCTAAATGGTGGCACATGAATATAATGGAAAATTCCTGTGCAGGAAATGACAGACATGATGAATACAAAGAATCACAGGAAGACATACATGAACTGATGGAAAGTATAATAAGCAGGGCCAGGAAAACAAATATACACAATTACTATGGAATGGAAATGGAAATAACCACAAAAAATATATAAATTAATGTTGTGAAATTATAAAAAAGCAAAGTTGGCCCTAGAGAAGATACATGAGAAGATTACCTTCTTCTGTTCCTGTGCATAAGTGGGGGTGGGACAGCCCAGGTCTGAAACATTGCATATATAGATTTTCAATATATTGATCAATTTTCCTGAGTTTTTTTTAAATTAAAAAATATTCTGTTATAGTTGGATGACTCTCTGGTAGGGGAAAGGAAGAGGGATATAGAGGGAAATATGGGTTTTATAAAAAAAGTTGATAAAAATTTACTTTTAAAAGAGTATATTAATATAGTGTACCATGGCCCAGTCTTTATTCAAGTCAGTCCAATTCAAAAAGCATTTTCTACTTTTTAAAAATTATGATTCTCTTTTTTATCTTAAATTTAACAAACATCAAATAATATGAGAACAAACAACTAAAATGAGGGTTATGCATAAAACTGTAAGTCTATATTATGTATAGGCTTCTTTCTTTTTTAAATATATAATAAATTTAACATCTTATTCTCAAAGCTGTCCTGCTTGTCTGTGGTTTTCTTCTTTTACCTTCTGTGCATTTCAAAAACATGTTTCAAGGACCTTTCATTTTTCTTTCTTTTTGGTGGTGGGGGTGGAGGTAGGGGAGGTAACTTTGTCCCTGGTCCCCCTTTTCCTCCAACTTCCCAAAATGAGAAATAAGAAAAAACAAAACCTCTGTAACAAATACTCACTCAAGCAAAACAAATTCCCACATTAGTTGTATCTGAAAACATATGTATTATTCTGCAATTTGAGTCCAAACCTTTCTGCTAAGAGGCAGGTAGCATGCTTTATTATTAGCCTTCTAGAACCATGTTGATCGTTGCATTAATCAGAGATCTTCAGTCTTCCAAAGTTGTTTGTCTTTACAATGATATTGTTATTATATAAGCTGATCTCCTGATGGATTTTGCTCACTTCTCTCTGCATCAGTTCATACAAGTTTTCCTATATTTCTCTGAAACGGTCTCTTTCATTGTTTGTTATGGCACAATAATGTTCCATTACTTTCCTAGACCATAATTTGCTCAGCCATTTCCTAAGTGGTGGGAAACTTCCAGTTCTTTGACTGAGTATTAATTGTTTTCAACATGCCAGGCATTGTGCTAGGTGCCAGAGATAAAAAGATAAAAATGATACAGTTCCTGCCCTTAAACTACCTTTATTTATATGAATATACGTACAAAAATAACTTACTAGCCCACAAATGAAACCCTCTTCCAGTAACGTTCCCTGGAAAACTGTATTTTGCACTGAATGAATAGGTGATATTGGTTTAAATTCTACCAAGTAGCTTCACTTTTTCCAAAATACACCATCAAACAGAACCTAGTTGAAACATAATTAGGCTACCTTATTTGGACCTTCCTTTTTAACCATGACCAGCTTTGCAGGCTGATGGTGATGACAGGTTGGTATGCTGTTTTTCTTTTTCTCTGCTTTCACTGACGTATAAAAAGATATGTCAACCTTCAAAAGAGCTTGGTGCAACCTTTTGGACACTTCAAACAGTAATATGTTTAAGTGTTCTAGATTTGAAAAGAAGATAAAAAAGAGATGAAAATTTAAATTTACCTCCAAATATGTATACGGATACTTTCTTTTTCTTACCATTAGGAATAAAATTTCTTGAGATGCAAAGATACTGGAAATAACACTGGAAATGGGATCAGAGGACTTGGGTTCTAGGGCTTACTCCACCACCTACAGGTTGTGACCTTGGACAAGTCATTTTATAATTCTATTAATTGGGAATAATACTTGAAGTTCCTGCCTCAGAAGATTGTCATGAAAAAAATTATTTTGTAAACCTAAAATCACAAGGTATATAAATCAGTTATAATTATTATTAAATTTATCAAAAAATATGTGATTTATCCTCATGACAAATTCTGAAATCAACATTATTAAAGTATCATTATTTATGAATCAATGAATGAGACCAGCGGCTATTTCTTCTTTTGTCTTTGTGTCTATGCCCAGCACCTGGCATACGCAGGTGATTTATCAAGTAATAATTTATCAGGTGATAATCAAGTGCATGTCAAGTGATTTAATAAATGCCTCAAGGAGCCCCTTGGACAAATACAGTCTATTTGCACTTTAAATTTCTTCTCTCATGCCTTCAAACCAATATTATTGCTACCATCAACACTAACATGTCATCAGCATTAAATAATGTTTACAGTAGACTCAGCATTACATTATACACTTCAAGGAACCTAACAAATAAAAGTGCCTGGTACATACCCTTGTGAGACTTTCAAAAATTTCAAATTTTCAAAATGAGTTCAGAGATGATCTTATTTTTGATAAGATAAATTTCACATGAGGAAGTGGGCTACTGGCTGCAATAGCTCTGAAAGATATGTGGAAGATAATTTGATGGATGCCAAGAGCTCACGTGTCCTTTTACCTAAAGAACTGCCCATTTCCTTGAAATGCATATAGAAGAATTCTTTACTGATGAAATGAACCACTGGTGTTCAATGATTATTTCATATTTGTAGTTTGGTCCCAAGAAGCCCAAGCATGACAAATAATCTTTTCCACATTCCAACTCCATTTAATTTAAAACGGTAGCTTAAATACCTTTCTGCTTGGCTAGGGCTATTTCTGATCACCATGGTTTGATGCCTGACACCTTAGAAGGAGGGATAGAGACTGGACCTGGGAATTCTTGGATAAGGATGATCCCCACCCCCACCCCGCCTTAGTGCAGCTTAGCACCTCCTCTGCAAGTTAGTCAGTCTTAGAGAGCTGTAAGGTAAGTGCTATTATTATCCCCGTTTTTTCAGATGAGGAAACTGAGGCTAGGAAAGTATATGTGATTTGGCCAGGGTCAGACAGGTATGTGTGAGAGGTGGGGCTTGAACCTAGGTCTTCCTGGCTCCAAGGCTGGCTCTCCATCCAGTATGCCATACTTTCCCTCGGTGATCTTAAGAGGTAGCACTTATAAACTGCTCAAGACACTGGATATGACGTCTGAGCTCAGGTCTCATTTTGACAATCACAGGTTACACACGGGGTAAAACCTGAGTTTCATGTTGTTCCCTTTCAGCTTCCTAAAGACTTTACTGATCTCGATTTGGTTATTTGTGTTGGTCAGCGCATCACCAAACAGTGCTGTCTCTACAGCAGCGTTCTACGGGAGCTTTAGCTTTGAAATGCCAACCAAAACTGTGCAGGCCGGTCTCTCGGACAGTGTATGGCTCAGCTTTCTCAGCCCCTTCGGGTGCACTGACGTTGAAGTCAGTCTACAGATACTGCTTCCTCTCTTTTATTCTAGTCCTGTATCTTTTTTCATAGATTATTGAACAAAAGTACAAAAGCAATGATAGTAGAACAAATCTAACCATGTTTTTTTTTTCATTGAAAGACATTTCATACCTATCAGAGAGGTTGAAAAGACCTGTTTATACTGAGCAGGTGACTGAAAAACAGCAGGTATGTGAATCTGTCTTTTGGGAACACAGGCACATTTTGATATTTGCCCACTGGGAAATGACAATGCGCTGGCATTTATCTCCTGAAAAAGAACAAATTAATGAATCATAAAAATGAGCAATTAGCAAGATGTTTTCTGCTGAAATGTCTAATAAAACACACAGTCCTTTTATTTACTAATGCAAGACTTCATTTCTGAATTCCAGATAAGTATATTCTAATTATAAATAAAGAACAACATGCCAGGGACGGGTATGTACAATACCATAAGCTTGATTTTACTCTCCCCTCCCTCTCGAGACTTTGAAATATTTTACTTCTGGGTAAACGACAGCATCAAAATATAAGTGATAAAGGTGATTAATTTTCTTGGCACAATATATTCAAAATATATCACTTGATTTCTGGTATCTAGAAAAACCCTATGTCAATAAATGACATTTTCACAAGAATAGTACTATTAAGAAAAAATTCTATTAAATATATAGAAATAAATATATAAATAAAATATTCTATTCTATTAATATTAATTAAAAATATTCTATCCAGAAAATTCTTTAGTAATAATACAAAGGAGTTAGTAACTATATATTATTATTTGAATAGGCTAAAGAGAATAGCATAAGTATAGGCCAAAAAAGTATTCATACCAACAGTGAAATAGTTATTTGCAGTTCATTGTGCTGGTTTCTTCTCTAAAATTCAGGTAATACTTTCTAATAGAAGAACTTTTAGAGTGACAACTAACTTATTACAGCTCCTTACCTGGGTACTTCCTGTTACACTGAAGCCATTGTGGGCCGTCTGACTTAACATTGTTTGTATTTCCTCAGTCTGCTCTAAATTCTGAAATGGTGTTTTCTTTCTGAAAACTGATTCCTGGTGGCAGAAATCTGCTTGGCGTTGATGAAGCATGCCTTTTATCATCTCCAAATGCACAGAGTCCTTAGGGCTTTTCTTGGCAGCCCCATTTTGACAATCCTCTAGCGCATCGGAGGCAGAGGCAGCAAAGAAGTTTTCATTCACTTTCACATCACTTGTAGGTAGAGTAATCGAGTCACCTTGAGGTGTGTTTTGATATTTCAGCCACTTGTTTTGTTTGCTTAGTGGAGGCACCAGAGAGGAGAATGAAAGCCTTAGAGGTGTCTCTTCCCCAGACTTCTGAGAAACAGAGGTTTTCCTATTCCTATCCTCAGGGCCAAAGTAGCTGACAGGAGAACCTGCTGTCTCCTCATATGAGTCAAGGATGGCGCTACCAAAGGACTTCAGGACTTCAGAGTCCATTCTATGTGCGCAGTTTTCTGAGAGAGAATGCCCTTCAACAGGTGGCAGAGTAATAAGTGGTTTCCTAGCTCTGTGAAGTCTCTGGATGTTGACTTTTCCTGAACAATTGAACTTTTCTACTCCTGAAAGGTGATAGAAATAAAAAATCGATTAGGAGTCATTACCAATTCCATAGAAATCATTGTGTGTAGAATAAAAAGAAAAAATTGCCATATAATTTAATATCCCATATTAAAATAAAAATAAGCAGTTTATGTTATTAAGTAAGAAGTGTAAAACTTCACTGACATTCTCTGAAATGAAGTTTTAGACTACTTGATCACTAGAGATGGAATGCCAAGTATGGAAAATACCAAGTATATCACATTGGTTAGAAAATGAAGTACATTAAATGGAAAGATATGAGAGAACTCTAGAAAGGTTGTTTTGATGGAGAGATTTAAGTGCCAGGTTGGGATTTCTATTGTGATTATCAATACCACTGTCAAGAAAAATAATCAACAATAAAAACAAAGATACCTAATGGCATAGAAGTGAAATTTCTAAATTTTATAGAAGTTAATTGCAAAAAAAGGACAAAAAAATAGTGTGAGATTTCAATATTCCACTACTGAAACATGACAAGTCACAAAGAATGAAAAACAGAAGAACAGCTAAAAATCTTACTGGACTGTTGGAAAAATCAGAATCGACATACATATAGAGAAAACTTAATGGAAATATTAGAGAATTTATGTATTTAATAATTCACAAAGCACTTAAAAAGTGATCATGCTCTAGTACATAATAAACATAAAAGCAGAAAAGCCAAACTTTTAAGTATTACCTTCATAAACCTTAATACATAAATATAATTTTAAAGTTTCTGAATAAAGAGGTTAAAATGCTTTAAGAATAGAAAAAAACTATAAACATAATAGACCATAATAATAAAAACAATAAAATCATGATTATAGCAATTGATATAGAAAAGCATTTTTTACAACATGTTTACATATTTTTTAAAAATTTTAAAGCATAGGAATAAATAGCCCCCTCCTTGAAATGGTAAACAGTATCTACCTAAAACCAAGAGCCATCATTCATGTAATGGCAAAAACCTTAATGGTATTTCCCATAAAATCAGGGATAAAACAAAGATGTTCATTATCACCACTATTATTTGATATAGATCTAGAAAGGTAAGCTATAACAATAAGATAATCAAAAGAAATTGAGCAAATAAGCACAGGTAAAGATTTGCAGATGATATGACAGTCTACTTAGAGAACTTTAAGCAAACCAACTAAATATTAAATGGTAACAAAACTTCAGCAAAGTAGCAAGATATAAAATAAACCTTCATAAATCATTGGCCTTTCTGTGTATTACCAATAAAACCAAGTAAGATGAGATAGAAAGGGAAATTCCATTCAATATAACTACAGAATGTGTAGGACATTTGGAAGTCCACCTCCTAAGATATACACAGAAATTATATGAATAAAAATGAATTAATGAAAAAGTATTAAGTGCTTACTATACCCCAACCACTGTGCTAAGTGCTGGGGATACAAATAGATTATTTAGGCAGACTTAAAATAAATGGAGAACTATTAATTGCTCAAGGTTGAGCCATGCTGATATAATAAAAATGACAATATTATTTAAATTTACTTATTCATTGTTACACAAATCTAATTATCAACGCATTTTGTAGAACTATAAAAGTAATATCAAAATTCATCTGAAGGAACAAAAAAATCAAGAGCCTCAAAAGAAATAATTTTTAAAAAGAGGAAGGAGACATGGCAACACCAAATTACAAACTTACTACAAAGCAATAATGATCAAAACTATTTGGTAATGGTTATAAATCAGAAAAGTTGATCAGTGCCCCAGATTAGAAATATAAGATCCAGAAGCAAAAACATACAGTGGCATAGTATTCAATAAATACAAAGATCCACAACTATTGGGATAAGAACTTACTATGTGAGAAAAAGCTACTAAATAGTCTAGCAAAAATTAAATTTATTCAACACTTCACACCATATACCACAATAAATTCCAAACGGAAAAATTACCTAGATATAAAAGATCACATTATACACAAATTAGAGGAACAGGGGAAAAGATACCTTTCACAACTCTGGCTAGGTCAGATGATCAAACATGATCAATTAAGAGACAGAATCACTGGAGAAAAAAAAAAGGTCAGTTTTGATTAAATAAAATTGAACAGCTTTGCACAAGCAAAATCGATCAGCTAAAATTAGAAGGGAAATAAATGCTCTGGACGTGTCGCCCTCGCCTAGAGGTCCCCCAACACTACCGCTATGGCCTTTTCCTCTGTCCTGGGACTGGGCCGAGGGGCGGTATTGAAGACCGTACAACTAAAAGCATGGGGGCTTCAAGAATTTGCTTTAACAGCTTTTCTCTCTACAAAATCAGGAGGCAATGAAAAGGAAAAACAAAAGAAGTCTAAAATGCAACAGCCACCAAAAGAGACTGAAAATGCAGAGGCATTTGATAATTCTACCTACAAGAACCTTCAACATCACAACTACGACACTTACACCTTCTTAGATTTTAACCTGGATCTTTTGAAATTTAGGTTGCCTCAGCCATCCTCAGGACGAGAATCACCTAGACACTGAGTTAAAAGAAAAATTTCAAGTTTCTCTGTAATTCAACTTGTGAGTCATTGTTGCTGCATTTTCTCCTCCATAAATAAAGTCAGTTCAACAGTAAAAAAAAAAAAAAAAAAAAAAAAAAAGGGAAATAAATGGTTAACATGGAAAAAATTTTTGCAGTAAATTTCTCTGATAAAGATCTGACATCTAAAATAAATAATAAATAAATAGATAATAAACTGATTCAAATATATAAAATAAGACATTCTTCAACATATAAATGGTCAAAAGATATGAACAGGAACTTCTCAAAAGGAGAAAAGCAAGCTACCAATAATCATGTGTAGAACTTCTGGTTAAGATGTCTCTACCTGAACAAAGGTAGGAAGCTACATACCTACTTCAGCAAAAGCCTGAAAATAGCACCAGACTGAGTAATGATCAATAACAAATCTGATGAGATTACTTCATCCACCCTAGAACTACACAAAAATCCAAGAGTCCATGGGCAACAGGGAAGGAAGCCCAACAGAAATACCAGTACCAGCAAACAAGATGGGAGCCTCCTTCGGGACCAGAAACAGGCCATAGAATCCTATTACCTACAAGGTTATATAAATGGAAGCAGCAGTTTACCTATAGTTTTAACCTTGGAAGTAAGTAGGAATGGTATGGCAGCACTCATATCGGGACACCTCAGGTCCAAGAGCTCTTAGGTCAGTAGTACTCCATCATAAAACACCACTGAGGGTCCTTTAGAGCAAATACTCTGAACCTCAAAAATTCAGGAAAGACAAAAACCTCTACAACTCTTAGCATGGACACACCCTTGGAGGTGGAGGTGAACACACAAATCCAGGACAAAACCCGTCAAGGCCAACTACCCAAGAGACCAGCAAGGGGTCAAGTCTGGTCCTGGCACAAAGCCTCAGCTCAAGAACTAAGTCTGGAAAGGGAACCAACAACTATAAAGAATTGTTATAGATCCAGAGAGACCCAAAAACTCAACGTAGGAGGGAGTAAATCACAATCAGGGAAATAACTGGATGATTTGGTTATTACTGGGTTACAACCAAATATACATAGTATCTTCTGCATGGGGTTTAATATGGATTCATGTGCAAGCAATTATACTATTTTAACTTCATTCCATTCATTTTTATTATTTTTTTCTTATGTTCTTTATATATTTGAATCTCTATACTCTTCAGTGGGAGTTAATACTATAAATAAAAAAGTACCATAATTTCTGACAAGATTACTAACCATTGGAAAAAGTTTCCAAAAACCCTTTCCATGAATGAAATAATGGAGCGGTGAGAGCTGGGTGAGAGGTGGGCTTGGCAAGCTCTTACACCAGACAGAGGTGCTGGGCCTCCCTGAACACACCACACACCCCACAGTGCTACTGAGCTACTTTAACAAGTGCTATACTATAAATATTGTTATAAATACTATAAATGAAAGAATAAATAATATTACAAGCAGAGCACTGGACTTGGAGTTAGAAGTTAGAAGGCTTAGGTCCTGTGACATGTTAGTTTCCTCATCTGTCAAGTTAGGAAGTTCGATTAGATAGTATCTTAGGGTATCTCCTAACTCTAAATCCTATCATCTTAAATTCTGAGTGTTGGTGTAAACCTGTTAAGTCAATAAAGCAACAGTGCTAGAAAGTAGCAAACAATTCTAGTGTACTATTTTCCAGAAATGTCTGTGTCTCTGACAAAATAAGAGAGGAAATATGGTAATAATAAATTACTTGGGGTGAAAAGCCTTAGAAGCTTGTGACTAGAGGAATCAAGGGTCAGAGAGGGCAAAGGTATGAAAATAGAATCCTTAGCAACCGCTCATTTGGAGTTTAGTCTCCAATATCTTGTTTTTAGGTCAGTAACAGGCACTCGGCTATCAATGTAGTTTTGCACAGACTGGCAAATATTACAAAAATGCAACAGATCTATTTATTATTGCAATAGTGGTTTACCAGATGAGGTTCTTGCTTTCAAAGACTCCTCAGGGAATTTTATCATAATGTCTTCATTTCTTGGGCTCAAAGGAAAGGTCAAATCAGGGCTCAGTGTTGACATCTTTTGCACTGGTGACATCACCTAAGCAGAAAAAAAAAATTATATGATGTGCCAAAAGAAATACATCAGTGCACTAAGATATTTGGATTGTCTATTTTTCAATCTGTCACTATTTTCTACAATCTAAATGCCCACCTAAATAAATATTTAATTCTAATAATGCTTATCACTTAGGGACAAAGGAAGCTGAAAGGTCCTTCCAAATAGGACAGGGATAAAACTCCTTGCTTCATTAAATCACATAAAATAAAAGGTAAAATGTAAACAGATACTAAATTCCTGAAATGACTAAAGGTTATCTGATTTGGGTCTGGTTTGGATGCAGCCTTGAAAACATAGAGGAGCAGAGGATTTAGAACTAGAAAAGCCATTTGAGATCATGTAGTCCAACTGACTCACTTTGAAGACAAGGAAAATTTAGGATCCCAGAGATTAAGCTGCACAAGGTCACAAAAGGTAAGAAGCAGCAGAGCCAAGATTTAAGCCCAGGTGGCCAGCTTCTAATTCCAAGGATTTCTACTACACCACGCACCCTCTCAGACACATTCCCATAGCACACCAGCTAACGATGCTTCCTCTGGACTCCTACAACAGTGTCTCTCGTCCCAGTATTTAATCATAAGCCAACATATACCATTCCCTACCTGCCTGTGTCCTGTCTCCACAAGGAGACCACAAGCTTTTCCAAGGTAGGGATTGTTTCTTATTCCATGGTGCCCCTTGCATTTACCACCAAACCTTGCCAAAATAGCTGCTTAAGAATGAAATAAGCACAGGAACGAGAACCAGGGAACTAACCCTAATTTGCTGTGTGAAACTGAGCAAATTACTTCAGCCTTCTTGGCTTGTTTCTCATCCGCAAAAGGAGGTTGAACCAGATGAAGCTCCTTTACATTTCTAGATCTGCGAACCTATGATCCAGAACTCTATAAATACTTGGTGTTCAAAAATTTAAGTCTGATTGGAAATGTTACTATATCATCCTGTGGACTAAGGCCCCTGAGTGAGACAGGATGAGCTCTAGGAACAGGGTTTGAGTCACTTTACTATAGACTAAATGAAGCAGATCCCCTTGATGGTCTCAGACCTAAGGACTACCCTGCCCAAGGCTAGTCCATACTTAAGCATCTATAGTCCATTAAAATGAACTTTCCAGACCAAACCAGATCTGAACCCAACAGATTTAATTGGACTCCATCTTAAGTTATTGTGTTAAAGAAGAATATGGTGAGTCAAATGGCTATTAATTAGTAGATACTACTTAAAAAAAATAAAAGAACAACAATTTTCTGTTACATCTCTAGACTAAAATTTGCAGAAGTGCTGACCTACTTTAGTAAGGAGAATTTCCTCACCCAGGAGTCTGATATTCTCAATGAAATCACATGTCCATTCTCTATCTCTTATTCTATCTTGTCCATCTTAGGATGTGATCAAATTAATTGCTTTAAAATAGCTCTTCTGTACTTTATACATATATTACTCTGATTAGAGTATTATGGAAAACAATTGGAGAAAGGTATATCATTAGCTTAGTTTTACCCATTTAGAATTGGGATAACCAAATTAAGCTGCCAAAAGGACAGGCACTGTCCCTCCACATGCTTCCACCCACCTCAAGGAGAGGGTTCTTGAAATTCACTTAGAATTAGGGAACTCAGAACTTTGAATTTACAAAAGAACATTAAGAACTTACAGAAGAACATTAAGCAGTTTTTTCTGTTGTCATATAACAACAAACAGGACAGAAAAAGAGATCCTTTTGTAACATGTATAACCTCTCTTGCCACAAGGTATTTGTATATGGAAAAAGATTTATAAACAGAGATGGGTTATTATTACACTGGTAAGACAAAGTGCTGAAGGAGTTTACAGGAGAGCTAAAAGAAGAGATGAACTGGCTGCTGAAACTTACAAATGAAGATATTAAACTTGCAAAAAAAAAAGTGAAAAATGGGTCTTTTAAACACCCCTAGATAATCAGAGGGGTAAAAATTGAGGGGTTGAAAAGGAGGTACATTTAAAAAAAAATTATAACAATGGGATAGAATCCTATAGCAAGAGTAAAAATTAAGAAAAACAGAGTAGAAATAGATTCTCAGGACTTCAATTTTTAATACCTTTTATCATTTTGATATTATAATCTTTCAGTTCAAGTAAAAGCCTGACATAATGACTAAATGACTAAACCTTACGGGCAAACTCTAAAAAAAAAAGTTGTCTTCTCAATAGGGAACATCAAACTGGGGAGCACTGTTGGGAAAAAATTAATTTATCATCAGACTTGCTTTCCAGTGTCCAAAAACTGAATGCTGAGACCATCTGTGATATATTTCAATTCATGATAAATTCCTGGAAAAGAAATGTCAGGGCCATATCATTCCGGGAATTAGGAAACCGGAAAGCGAAGGAAGTGAGAAATACCACATGGCCAGTAGAGTCACGCTCAGTTGGGATGTCCCCTGCATTACAGTTTTAAATGAATTCAAGCGATTGTCCAATATAACCACTCCTTTTTATAATCTGGTACTAAAAGGTGATGGGCAAGTTTAGTCTACAATAGAATTAATGAGAGGATGAATAGAGTCTTAGCTGACATGTATCATCCACATCTTTTTAACAATAATATGTAAAATAAAAAATCTCCCCAAGCTATGAAAGCTCTGTTTATACCTTGTTTGTTTCCCATGAGGACCATCCTGGTAACTTCAAACTATGGTCCAAAGGATAAGATGACACAGTATTGCCAGAATCTGTTAAAGGGAAATCCAAAACTGCTGTGGGGGAAAAAAGACAACTCTATTTAATAACTACCCCCAGTGTTACTTGGTAATTTACAAACTTAAATCTTACTTACAGGTATTATTTTCATTCAGGTCCTTAATAAAGTCAGTTGTCATTTGAAAATCATCCTCTCCCCTGAAGCTTAGACCTTCTTCCAAAAAGTTTTCTCCATCTGAGGACTTAAATATATATGTCCATTTACCTCATTAAAACTAACAATACATAAAAAACCTTTTTTTCTATGAAAAGAACATTTGCAAATCACCAATACATCCCGTGACCATTTCTATTCTGAGAAAACTAAGAGTATTACTCACATAAAAGCAAAGAAAATGTTTTCTGTAAATAATCTACCATACTCTCATGAAAATCACTCAACTTTGCTAACAAAGGAATGATAATAGTTGTCATTTTTATAATGGTTTAAGGTTTGCAAAGTATTTACACATTTCATGTGAAACTCAGAACCCTATGAGGTAGGCATTATGAGTACCATTAGCCTCATTTCAGAGGTGAAGAAAGAGAGCCTCAGAGAGGCTCAGTGCCTTCCCATGGTCACACAGCTAATACGTATCAGGGTTGATGTAGAACTGATATCTCCCAACTACAAGTCCAGCACCCAATCCCATCATGCTACACTACTTCAATCTTTGGCAAACAATAGAATACTCAAAGCTCTAACATATGGATAAAGGCCTTACTTAGAGTAGCACTTACAGTTAAAAAACCCAGGCAGTAAGAAGGTTGAGATTTGTAATCTCCCAATGTGGGAATTCTTTCCATTGACACAGAATGACGCTCATCTGTACCTCATAAGGCAGTGAGGTACCAGGGGGCCCAAAAAATCTTTAACTACTACAACGCTTTTGTTAATATCTAGTCTGTACAAATATATGCTCCTTCTTGTGTATATGATGGATACAGTTTTCCCTCTTAGGATTTTTTTAATTGTAAGTGCTATTCTTTCTCACTGAGGAACATTAAATAAATTAATTATTTCTTGCTATAGAATACATACATATAGTTATATTAATAAGTAAGGCCTTTATCCATGTGTTAGAGCTTTGAGTATCAGAAATATATTCCCTTTCTCTTATAGAATTTGAGTTAGAATTTCAAATGTAGAGTCCAAAGGGAGGAATTACAGGGGTGTGCTGAAACTAGCTTGAACTGTATAGGAGCCGTTGTTCAACTTTTACTGTGAGCATTTACACCTTGGAAATCAGCAAATACAAATAAGGGCTTGATTTAAACATTTACCATCATACCATGATATCTATACACACCTCTATAAGACTTAACATGAGAGAGTAAACCAAGAAAATCCCAGGGACACACCAGGTAATTGTAAAGTAGCTCATAAGTGTTATTTGTACCTTGCTTTTTGTTTTCATCTTTAAAACCAGATTAGAAGGACTTCATCTATTTGTCCAATAATAACTTCACGATAAATACCTGGCATCTTAGGCAAGACCTTCCATATCCCACTTGTTAGCCAAACGGGAAATATAGGGGTCTTGCACATTTATACTCTCATCCATCTCAACCAAGATAAGCTCCAAATGAATATATGACTTAGACTAGGATGACATTGGAACTCAAAGTTTTAAAAACAGATGTTCAAAAACAAAAAAAAAAAAGTTTTTGCACGCAACTAGAAAATAAGATACACAGGCAATGGGGTGTAGAAATTTATCTTGCCCTATAAGAAAGGAAGGGAAAGGGGGATGGGAGGGGAGTGAGGTGACAGAGGGGAGGGCTGACTGGGGAACGGGGCAACCAGAATATACACCATCTTGGAGTGGGGGGGGAGGGTAGAAATGGGGAGAAAATTTGTAATTCAAACTCTTGTGAAAATCAATGCTGAAAACTAAATATGTTAAATAAATTAATTAATTAATAAAAAAAGACTAGGGTGACATTGTAAACAAATTGGAGGAGAGAAAGGAAGAAATAACCTTTCATATTTATGGCTAGGGGAAAAGTTATAGACAAAACAGGATGATAGAGAAGGTCACCAAAGATTAAATGGACAATTCTTATTACATGAAATCAAAAAGGTTTTGCACAAATAAAACCAATGCAGACAAAATAAGGGAAATAGGTAAATGGTAGAAAAAAACTCTTCATGGCAAGTTTTTCTGATAAAGGTTTCATTTCCAAGATGTCTAAGGAACTGATTCAAATTTGTAAGAGTAAAAGCCATTGTCCAAATGATAAATGATCAAAGGATATGAATAGTAAGCTTCTCAGGAAGAAATTTAAGCTTTTAATAGTCATATGAAAAAATACTTCAAATCACTTTCAAATATAAAAAAACAAGCAAATCAAGCAAGTCTAAAGTTCTACTTCACACTATTCAGATTGGCAAAGTTGACAAGGAAGGAAAAAATAACAAATGTTGGAGTGGCTATGGGAAAACAGGCATATCAACGCTATTTGTAGAGCTCTGAATTGGTCCAACCATTCTGGAAAGCAATCCAGAACCAAAAAATTAATGAACTGTGTATACTCTTTGATCTAGCAATACCACTCATAGGTCTAAACTCCAAAGAGAAGAAACAAGAAGGAAATGGATCCATATATACCAAAATATTTACAGTAGCTTTTTGTAACAGCAAAGAACTGAAAACTAAGGTAGAGGGCATCAACTTGGGAGTGGCTGAAAAAATTAAGGTATATGGATATAATAGAACACTGTAAAAATGATTGAAGGGATGGCTCCAAGAGATCTGGGAAGACTTGTATGAACTGATGCAGAGCGAAATAAACAGAACCAGAAGAACAATTTATATGCTAGCAACAATACCATAAAGACAAGCAACTTTGAAAGATTCGTGAACTCTGATGAACACAATTCTCAACCAAGATTTTAGAGAAGCAATTAGAAAGTATTCTATCCACCTCCAGACAAGCAAAAGATAGACTCAATGAACAAAATATATTTATTTATACATATATTTGGAATATGTATTTTTGGACATGGCCAATGTGGGAATTTGTTTTGTTTAGCTTTGTGTATTTGCTAACAAGGATTTTATTTTTCAAGGAGGAAGAAATTCCTCTTTTGTTTGCTTTTGTCCAATGTCCATTGTTTATACAGCCAAATGATAAATGAAGGTATAGGTGGGAGAGAAACGAAAATAACATTTTTAGCCAAAAGAATAAAATTAAATCTTAAAAAATAAGATGGCCAGAAGCAATAGACATCATAAGTTTTTAACGTATTTCATGAAAGCAGGAAATAGAGAGATCCAGGATTCACAATAACAAATCATTTCCCCTGAAAATTTTCAGAGAAATCACTAAGTCCTGTTAAAGATTAACAGGAAAAAAAATAATTATAGATTCAACATATGTATATGGAAAAAAAGCTAGATTAGAAGCCAGGAAAACTCAATTCTGTTCGTGGCAGTACCACTGACATTGGGCAATCTATTTCAGTTCTCTGTATGTCAGTGTCTCCATCCATTAAATGGGGATAAACATCTGTCCTACTTACCATGAAGGATTTAATGAGGATAAATGACATAATAGGGAAAATCTTTGAAAAACATAACATGTAATACAAATGTTAGGTACAATTATAATAATTTGTATTCAAATGGTATATGTGAGGCACATCTGACAAACATATTCAGAAAAAAGACACTGATACATATATATGTGTGTTTGTGTGTATCTATATATCTATATACCTATCTATAGATATATATACAGACACACACACATACATACACACACTTAAACATATAGACTCTCACCCTTTCCAATCAACCTCAAGGTTTGACTCTTAATTGCCTAATGGTATAGTAAATGGAGAAAGCTCTAAAACAGTGTGGAAACATTCCACTTGGAGCCAAATCAAGAGCTGGCTATATTCAATTTAGGGTTCATTTCAATAGACTAAATTCTGAGATTATTTACAACTCTGGATCAGACTTTTTCTATTAAAACATTTATTACCATGCATATAGACTTCCACAAGAGGCATTACTCTACATACTTTTATGCATTTGTATTTTGGTTTAAAACGGTGAGCATTTTCTTTAGTGGACCAATTACCATTTCCATTAATTACTATCCTTTTATGCAAAAAGTAACAATTCTTTGAATACTTTTTCCTAAAAAGTGATCTTTAAAGTGATTTTTTTTCAATCCTAATTATTTTTATCTGAAGTTTTCTGCCAATGTACTATGATTCAGCTCTACAACTACTTTTGCTGGTATTACTCTCTTCACAGAATGTATTTTGGTGTCTGAATAAGGAAAAATGATGTGCTGAGATGCAAGCATAGGAAATATTTTTACCTGTAAGAAGTCAATCATCATACAACTACTAGGCAACTCTGGTGTCAAAAAGCAAGGCCCTTCTGTGAAGCTCTCGTACTCCACATTATCTGGATATTGATTCCACTCCAGCTGGGAACATGGTCCTCTGACCATTACCTCACTAGAAGCTGATCCTGCAACTCGGTGTCCCTGAAACTCAACTGGCTAGAAACATATTAAAAGTGAAAGTATTTAAAATGCAAAAGGAAGATGAATCCATTTATAATGCCTATTTAGAAAATACATAGCTCAGTCTTCTATAAAATGTCATCAAGGATGAATAATTACTAAAGCATTGAATCTTATCTATTACTAGAAAGTAATGGCCAAATTACTCAAATGTTAAAACCCAGGAAACATATGCTATTCTATCCTAAGGTATAAATAGAGAATAACTAAATAATAAATTTAAAAAAGAAACTAAGTATAAGAGGAATTAACTGTTCTGGTTTTGTCTAGAATATATATGATAAATCCTCAAGATGTATAATAGACGAATTCTTGAAAGTTAAAAGGAATAACTAAAAAATGAACAGAGCCAACCAACCCTGTGTGTTTTGTTTTGCAAAGAGCTCTGAACACTTATAGGCAAAGGGATGTCTTGGTAAGAACCAGGTTGTAGGGTAGGGAGGGAGAAAGAGAGAGAGTGGCCTGAACAGACTAGATGCTTTGGGAGCAAAGGTTAGAATGGAAATACTGTGAAGGCTCCTGTAACTCTTCTATCCCTGGGGATTGTTTGGTGACCCTGAGCCTTTCTCTGCTGCCTTCATAGGGGGTCCTAGTGTTATAAAGGAGGTGATCATTTTTTTCCATTCTGTAAGAAACTAATAAAGAGAGGCAGCAAGATGTGGGAGAAAGAACACTAGATTTAGAATCAGAGGACCTGGCTTTGAATTCTCTGCTACTCACTATGTTGTGACCTTGGGCAAGTCACTTCCCTCAATGATCCTCAGTTTCCTTATTTATAAAATGAGGTGTTTGGTTAGATGATCTCCAATGGCCCTTCCAGTTCTAAATCCTATGACATTTTACCTACGATATTTAAAGGGAAACATAAAGGATTTATTTCTAAATAACAAATTGGCAAAACAATGAATTAAGATTTACTAAAATTTAATAATAAATAATAATAAAGAAACTCTAAACCACAAATTTAAAAGGAAAATAAGACCCCTAACATGCTACACAGGCAACAACTGAGGAAGATTTTCTTTTGAACATAAAGAAACATAAATCATTCTCTTACTTGTTAAAATACTTCCTTTTATCCTATTGTACTGGGAATTATATATTTTTAAAATCCACATAGGAAAAGAGCCTTCTGTTTCCCTGCTAAGGATTTGTTTCAAATTCCTAATGGGCTCCAGGGGTAGGATTATATCCTAAAGCCAGAAATCTAATTTCTGCTCCCATCACAAGTGAATATATTAATAACTGATTTACAGGTCATTGCCTATAGAGTACTTCAACAAAACTTTTTTCTATACTTTGAGGTTACTGAGGGGGGAAAGTCCAAACTTGGTGATTCTGCTGTTACTGCTAATCACCAAATTTGAACTTTCCCCCCTCAGTCACCAATGTACTGTATAGAAAAGTGGCATTGGAATTGAAGAAAAGGAAGTTAAGAGAAGCAGTAGGATTCATGTATAAATACATGAGGCAGAAAATACTCAGAAATCATTTTTAATAGCATCTCAAAGTATAGAAAAGAAGGTCAAAGAACTCTTTTGGCCCTCCCCCCCAAAAAACTATATAGTAACAATTTTCTCATCTCTACAAAAATATTTTAAAATTATCTGGGTACCCACTGAGAGAATCTTTTAAAAAAACAAAAAACATGGGAACTAGGAGGATAGTTTTCTGCAGCAAATCACAGCTTTATTTCCCCACAATTAAGGGAGTGAAAAAGAGAAGATGATGCTGCGTCTATTTTCTACTGATTTTAAAATAGCATTTAATTTAAGAGAAGTAAACAGCTGTAACTTTGTCCTCAAAGCATCTTCCGCATTCGTATTAAAACCACACAAGATTTTGTGACAGATATGACCATAGAGATTACTTGTTCAGTGAGGCATAAAACAAATAAGGAGTCTTATGTTCATCTATAGATATTCATCAGTATCAAAGAGTATTATAGAGATTCCAAATAGAAGAATAATTCCTGTTAAGACTCTCTAAATGCTGATATGTGCAGACGACATTGCGCATCAAGTTCCAGAACAACACAGGCATCTTAGTGAGATGAGAAGTCAATAAGTCAATGAGCATTTATTAAGTGCCTACTATATGCCAAGCACTGTGCTAAACAATGGGGATGTTAAAAACAAAAACTGGCAAAAACAGTTCCTACCCTCAAGAAGCTCACAATTTAATGGGGACAGCCATTTGAAAGAGATAATCTAACTATACAAATTGTAAAAATAGCATATGAAAAATACTGACTGCCAATAACATGTAGTTGGGTGGGCTGCCTATTGAGTTATTTCTCCCCCGCTCCATATATGTATGTGTGTGTATATATATACAAACATATACACATATAACATATGATAGACATACAATATATATGGTGAGAGAAAGAGAGATACATCTACACATAAATATGCCTTTGTTAGATGCTAAAAGGCAATGTGATGGGACCAGAACAAAACAGAAAGAGATCAAGCTTTAGTGTAACACTTCCATTGCAAGCAGCTCTTTGCTGCAAAAGTTCAATTTTTCAACACCCATTATTCTCCCAATAATATTACATGACTACAAATTATGGATAATCACCATTTCAAAAGAATCAGAATTTCAGCTGAACTTTGTCAAGACTCTAGACACATCCAAGGAGAACATCAAATTGCCAAAGATGACTTACATACAGGAAATGATGAAAAAAGCATCATGAAGGATGTGGATAACTGGAAACGAAGGGCTAGTTGCTTAGGAGGAGGAAGGGATGAAAAGCCCAACTGTTGTACTGGAGTCCATGAAATATTAAAAGAACCAGAGGAAGGCCATCAATAACATTTGATGAAAGGAAAGGACCCATACGTAGAAAAATATTTGTAGAAGCTCTTTTTGAAGCGGCAAAGAACTGAAATCTAAGAGGGCAAATGTCAACTGGAGAATGACTGAACAAGTTAAGGTGTATGAATGTACTAAAGAAATGACCGAAGGGACTGTTTCAAAGAAACCTGGGAAGCCTTGTATGAACTAATGCAGAGTGAAGTAAGCAGAACCAGGAGAACAATTTATATTGTAACAACAAAATCCAGGACTCATCATAAAACATACTAAATAACTCCTGACAGAGATGGACGATAGACTTAAAGTGAGGAATGAAACCTATGTTTTTGACTTGGTCAATGTGGGAATTTGTTTTTCTTGGCTATGCTCTCAGCTCAGGGTGAAAAAAAAGGTTTTGGTTTAAACTTTATTTCCATATACCATGTTTCCAATTGTACATTTAGATCATCTCTTTCAAATGGCTATGTCCAATAGCATCAAATTTGCTTACTTAGATAAAAGATGAATGATGACAAAGACCGCAGTCTCAAGAAAGTTCGCTCTAATAAAGGGATAAGAAATAACCTATAACAAAAGTTTGAATTTGAGATGTACATAAGGGAGATCAATCAAAAAAGGATGAGAAATTGGTGAAACTGGATCATTTCTGGATGGAGGCTTAAGAGAGAAAGATTAAAGTGAGTGGAAATACGTTCTAGATACAGAGGAAAGTTTATACTAAGTGTTCTTAACCTTTTTTTGCATTTTGGACTCCTTTGGCAGTCAAGGGAAGCCTATCAACCCCCTTCCTTTTCAGAATAACAGTTTTAAACACACAAAACATGCAGGATTACAAAGGAAACCAATTATTTTGAAAGTTACCAAATATTTTTTAAAACAAGTTAACATACCCTAAGTTGAGAACCCCTGATCTATACAGATGCATAGACCTTGTTCATTAATTATCTCTATTTTATGTTATTTCAAAAGAGAAACTTTATATATAAAATATACTATGCTATTATGAAAAGTACCTGATTTTTAAAAAACTAAACTTGCGATTTCATCGACATAGCAAGCTCTAGTGAGGAGGAGCTTCCTCTACAATGCCAATCATGGACTATTCTGCCACCTATAGAGTTGCTTGAGACACAGAGGGGAGAGGTAACCTGCCTAGAATCACACAGCCAGTATGAGTTAAGAGGCAGGCCCTGCTATCAAGTCTTCTGACTCTGTGGCCAGCTAACCACTACATTTTTGCCATCTTTTATTCCTTTGATAGAGCTGGTAGATAGAATATGTATGAACTAACTACTAAAAAGGAAGACTTCAACATAAAAAAGAAATGGCCATAAAAATATTCTTATCACTCTTTAAATGATATTATGTCATTTTGGTCAAGGGTGTTCTGATTAGAAGAACTGATGGCTGGGACAAATGTCAAGAAATGTTTGGAAATCGACAAGGTGATTTGAATAGTTCTTCATAATTTGTACCTTAGGTTTATAGGAGCTCCTCTCTTTTTCCTTCGGAATGAGAGCTACAAAAGCACTCTCTTCTTCATCTTTTGAGGACTGAAAGAAAATACCAATAAGCATGTTAGCTAGAATCTGGAGGATATGTCAGGCCTTGACCAGTTCATGATACTTGATTTTTTATTTATTGTGATGGGGGAGAGACAAGGTCTATACTTGTGATTTCATTAGTGTAAGGAGTTCCTAGTGAGGAAACTGCCTTCACCAATGCAGATCACCAACTCTTCTACAACTTAGAGTCTCAGAGTTGCCTAGAATAGTGAGAGTTTAAGTGATTCGTGCAGTATCGTATAGACAGAATGCATCAGAGGCAAGACTGGAACTTGGGCCTTCCTGACTCCAAAGTTGCAGAGGGCGACCAGCATAATGAAGGGCCTTGAGTAAACACTACATGAGGTTCAGTTGACGGAATGAGGGATGTTCAGCCTGGAAGCTAAAAGAAAACATGATGGCTATGTGGAAGTATTTGAAGGTAGGACGATCTCTCATGCACAAGAGTGATTAGATTTAGTCCCACAGGGGAAAGCCAGGAACAATCAATGGATATGGCAAAGAGGCAAAAGTAAGCTTGACCTAACAACTACTAACAATTAGGGCAGTCTAAATGCAGACTAGATTGCTTCAAGAGGTGGTAGTTTTCCCTTTCTTGGAGGATTTTGGGCAGAGGCTGGACGATCACTGGTTGGATATATTATAGTGGGGATTCCTTTCAGGCATGTAATTGGACTAAATAGCCATGGAGGTCCTTTCTAACTCAAATTCTGTGATTCTGTTTACAAAGCACATTCACCACAACAACCCTGTGAAGTAGGTCGGGTAAGTATTATCCCAACTGTACAGATGAATAAATTAATATTCTATTCTGGTGCCTAATTGTGGAATGGAAATGAACTTGAGTTTTTGAAGGCTATGTCAGTACAGTACAAGCCAAGCTATCTCTTTAATAATTCTGGAAGTTTTCAAGTACAGGCCCGGAAAAAGAAAAAAAAAAAGTCTGTCAACTGATAGTCTTCTAATTGCCAGATTGCAGCCACTAGGTGACAAATTTTTCAGTTACGGCAACTTGTAAAATCTGGAGAGGCTAGTTTATGCATAAGTGGAAAACATGACTACACAAATGAAACTGTAGATCTTTCTTTCAAAGTGCCAAAGTAACTTGAAGGAAAGGAGCCAGGCCTCTAATTTCGAGTCTAGCATTCTTTCAACAACTTTTAAATCCAGAAGTCAGTTCAGCAATTCAGACAATAGTTGAAATTTTCAGCTTTCAAAGAATGAAAAACAAAACTGGAGAACAACTTGTTTCTGTAGAATGTGGATTTCAAATCTCAGGTTGAGACTCAAATTAGGATCCTATCTGTTCTAAAAAAAAGGTCTTGAAGAATCCTCTAGGAAGGTTCAAAAAATATGGCCAAGATTCTTCCTGAGTCAAATATATCAAGGAAAAAAGGAGGAAGTCCTAGTGGCTCTCACTCCTTCCCTCTACTGTATTAAGGGAATCCAACTCTGAGCTGGAGCAATTAATAGAAAATAAAAAACCTTAGCCTGAGCCTGATGCATATAACTGTCTATGGAGTGGCATAGTCCAGGCTGCAGATTTTCTTCCCCAAGTTACTGTGGCAAAAATAAGAACACATACATACTCACACAGAGAAAAAAGTACATGTCTATAATTTGGGGTAAAATTTCATCAAAGATACTAGTCATCACATTAAAATTTCTAGGTGCCATAAAGACCTTATGTTTAGAATTTGTTAAGCTCTTTACTAACTGATAACCAAATCTTGGTTAGAAGATCGTGATTTTCACATTTAAGTAATTGTTCCCTTAATACAATAGTAAATTGTTGAGTATGTAACTTGTCAACCACCAAATCCATCATTCATGTAGATTTGGAGAATTTTCTTTTAAAGAAGAAAAAAACTAAGAGAGAATAGTTAAAATTTTTTTCTAGGTTTAATAATTAACTTTCTTGCAATGTAAAATATAAGACAATAGTCACATTTAACTTATCAAGGTTATTCATTTGTGTCAGAATAATCATACCTTCTTATCTAAACTATATTTGTGAAGAGAAGTTACTGAGTTTTTCAAGTTTAACAAATTAAATTGGGCATAAAATAGACTACTAAAATAGACAATTGTTCAACACACAAAGGTGGAAGTACAGTACATTTCTTCAGATAGTGCCTTTATTATAATGTCAAAAGGTATAACTACCATGCAAGCAGTTCTTGGGGGTCATGAGAAATGGGAAGGGCTCCCCAATGCACATGAAGAGGGTATTTCTTTTTTAAATTTTTAAAATAATTAATTTTCCCCCCACTACATGTATGTTATGTTAATGAGAATGGGAAGATCTTTCCCATCCATTAATAGACTAATAGGCCTATGTGACCTGCTTTGAGTCGAGTCACATGGAAGCCTGAGTCATATGGAGCCTGTGGTGGGAGGAGCTTGCCAAACCCAGTAGAATTGGAAGGGGTGGAGCAGAAAGTGAGAGCCCTCAGAGCTGGGAGAGAGAGAGGCAGGCATAGGCAGAGTAGCTAGCATGAGTGAGAGAGGGAGTGATTTTGCTGAAGGGAGCTTGTTTGTGGGGAGGCCTGACAGAGGGAAGGCTTGGGGATGGCAGTGCCCCCTGCATCGGTAATGTGTTATAAACTTCTTTATTACTATGATGGATTTGGCATTCTGGTGTTTGAATAAATGTCTTCGTTTCATCTTTGAGCTAGAGAGTCTGTTATATCTCGTGATTCAAACCTGTAAGGTATCGCATTGGCGATATAATGTAAAAAAAAATTTTTTTAACATTCGTTTCTTAAAACCTTGAGTTCCTAATTCTCTTCGTCTCTCTCTCCCTTTCTCCCTCCCTCCATTGAGAAGGCAAGCAATTTGACACAGGTTATACATGTGCAGTCATGCAAAACATATATCAATATTAATTATGTTGTAAAAGAAAACAAAGAAAAAAAGTAAAAAAAAGTATGCTTTGAGACTCCATCAGGTCTTTCTCTGGAGATGGAAAGCATTTTTTGTCACAGGTCCTTAGGAATTGTCTTGGATCATTGTATTGCTAAGAATAGCTACATCCATTCACTCTGATCACCATACACCATCGCCGTTACTGTATACACTGTTCTCCTGGTTCTGCTCACTTCACTTTGCATCAGTTCATGTAAGTCTTTCCAGGTTTCTCCTGAAAGCATCCCGCATGTTAGTTTTTATAGCACAATAGTATTCCATCACAATCATATACCACAGCTTGTTCAGCCATTCCCTAATTGATGGGCATCCCCCTCAATTTCCAATTTCTTGATATCACTAAAAGAGCTGCCATGAATATTTTTGTACATATGGGTCCTTTTCCCTTTTTTTAATCTCTCTGGGATACAGACCTAGTAGTGGTATTGATGGGTCAAAGGGTACACAGTTTTATAGCCCTTTGGGTATAGTTCCAAATTGCTTTGCAGAATGGTTGGATCAGTTCACCACTCTACCAACAGTGCTTTAGTGTCTCAATTTCCCCACATCCTCTCCAACATTTGTCATTTTTCTTTTCTGTCCTATTAGTCAATCTGATAGGTATGAAGTGGTACCTGAGAGGTGTTTTAAATTGCATTTCTCTAATCAATAGTGATTTGGAATATTTTTTCATATGACTATAGATAGCTTTGACTTCATCTGAAAACTGTTCATATCCTCTGACCACTTGCAACTGGAGACTGGCTCTCATTCTTATAAATTTGTCTCAGTTCTCTATGTTTGAAAAACAAAACCTTTATCAGATACTTGCTATAATGTGATTACTGTGTATTTCCCTCCATCCTATTCTCTCCCCATTTATTCTACTCTCTCTCCTATCCCCTGTCCATCCTCAAAAGTGTTTTGCTTCCAACTACCACCTCCCACAATCCCTCTTCTATCAGCCCTGCTCCCCTTCTCTTTTTACTTTCCTATAGTGTAAAGACAGACTTGGTAAGACCAAACTGAATGTGTATGTTATTCCCTCTTTGGGCCAATTATGATGAGACTAAGGTTCAAGTGTTCCTGCCCACTTCCTCCATTTCCCCCTCCACTGTAAAAGCTCTTTTTTGTGCCTCTTTTATGTGAGACAATTTACTCCATTCTAGCTTTCCCTTCCCCCTCCTCCCAGACCATTCCTCTATAACCCCTTCATTTTATTTTTTTAGATACCATCCCACCATATTCAACTCATGCCCATGCCCTCTGTTTATATGTATACTCCTTCTAACTGCCCTAATAATGAGAAAGTTCTTAGGAGTATCATCTTCCCATGTAGGAATGTAAACAGTCTGACATTATTGAATTCCTTATGATTTCTCTTTTGTGTTTACCTTTCTACACTTCTCTTGAGTCTTGTATTTGAAAGTCAAGTTTTCTATTCAGCTCTGGTCTTTTGATCAACAATGCAATCCTAACTCCTTTGCCTTGTGGAATATCATATTCCAAACCCTCTGATCCTTTAATGCAGAAGCTTCTAAATCTTGTGTTATCTAGACTGTGACTACAGGATATCTGAATTGTTTCTTATTTTCTCCTTGATCTGGGAGCTCTGAAATTTGGCTATAATATTCCTGGGAGTTTTCTTTTTGGGAACTTTCAGAAAGTGATCGATGGATTCTTTCAATTTTGATTTTACCCTCTGGTCTATTTGATATTTCTTGAAAGATGATTTCTAGGCTCTTTTTCTAATGATGGCTTTCAGGTAGTCCAATTCTTAAATTATCTCTCCTGGACCTATTTTCTATGAGATATTGCACATTTTCTTCTATTCTTTCATTCTTTTGATTTTGTTTTATTGCTTCTTTTTTTATATTTTTAAAAAAATTTTTTCTTTTTTTTATTATATTTTACCAGAATACAAATACATAATAGAGAAAAGAAACAAAAACATATCAAAAACTTAAATGTTGAAACTTAAATATAAAGAAAGGGAAAAAAAGCATGTCATGTGCATAGCAGAACTTTGGAGAAGATTCAAAATATGCGACAATAAATTTTCATTTCAAGAAAGCCTGTATGATAAATAATACACCTTGTGTTGAGAATTGTCCATCTTTTCTTTGCTTCCTTGTGTTTTCTTTTGTTCTCTGCTGCGCACTCTGTTAACTTTGTTCTTTTTTTCCCCCTCTCCCCACCCTGCTGAAGGCTACAATATAATTTAGATATGTTTCTCGATATATACATACACATACAGATATATACATACACTTGTACATATATACATGCATTATCAGACATATACTTTCCCAAGCATACTCTACTCCTGTCTTTATGTTTATACATATCTTGTTTCCTATCCCTCCTGCCTCTTCTACTTTACTTCTACTCACTACATCGCCTTCCTATTACTTGCCTACACCCCTCCTCCACCACCCGCCCTGCCCTATTACTTGCCTTTCACCCCTCTAAGGATCCCTCCCCTATCCCTCCATCCCCATTAATCTAAACTCTTTTTACCTATTCCCTCATTCTCCCCTCTAAAAATCCCTCCCTTATCCTAATGCCTCCCTTGTCCTCTCCCCCCTCACTATACCCCTACTATTTTATTTCTTTTAAATTTAGAAGACTGTTGTACTCTTCTAAATATATATGTTTTGTTCCCTCTTAAACCCATTCCCAATGAAAGCAGGTTACCAGAACTAACAGCCTTCCTCCCCATCTAAATCCCCTGTATCCTTTCTTCCCCTTGCACCTCTTTTGTATAAAATGGTTACTGTTTTTAGCTTTCTAAATGATTTTACTTTTTAAATTCATATCATAGTCAGGTTTATCCCCCTCTTTCTTATGAGCTCGATAATTATTAATAAGAATCTCAGACCTACATTTTAGATTTTATGTTACATAAAAGGTAAATAGTCTGTCCTTATGAATCCCTAATAGTCTTTGGTATCTACCTTATGTTTCTCTCGGGTCTTGTATGTTGAATATTCTGTTAAGTTTTTTAAACAAAGTCTTGAGAGTCTGAGGGTTTGTCAAATGTCCATTTTTTTTTCATTCAAGATAATGCTTAAATTTGAAGGTTATGATATTTTCGGCTGAAGCCCCAGGCCTTTTGCTCTTCGATATATTGTGTTCCAAGACCTGCAGGCCTTTAATGTCTCTGCTGCTAGGTCTTGTGTAACTCTAATTGTGGCACCATCATATTTAAACGGTTTTAATCTTGATGCTTTTAGTATTTTATCCTTGAGCTGGGGATTTGGAATTTGACTATGATATTCCTATGAGTTTTCCTCATAGGATCTCTTTAAAGTGGTGTTCGCTGGATTTTCTCTATGTCTACTTCCCTGCCTTGTTCTAACGCTTCAGAACAATTTTCTTTAATTATTTCTTTATGGTTGGATTCTTTCTCCTTTGCCTGTGCATTTTTTTTTTTGTGGTAGTAACTTGATTTTTGTAATCACCTCTAGCCCTGGGGTATAGGAAATGGTACCTCCTGCCCCAGATCTTCAGTTATCCCTCCTAGCCTGGAACCAAAGCCAAACCTCCAACCTCCTATAAGTGCCCACAGCCAGGGGCTTTTTGCCTCACTACTTCTGCACTCACTGGGCATGTGATGGTTCCTTCTTGCCCCCACTACCCTTTGCAGCACAGCTGGGTCTGGCGTTCCTCATCAGCAGAGGTTCCCTCAATCTTCCTGGGTTCAAACGCATGACTCCTCTCAATATCCAGGGGTGAAAAGTTCCAGTGGCGGGGCCGAGGCAGCCTCTTAGACCAACTAACCCCAGGACTTGCCACTAGTTGTTTAAGCGACTTGCTGCTTGTTGTTAAAACGGAACCAAACCTGGAGGTGTTTACTCCTTGCAGGGACCAAACCCTGTACTGGGATTTTTCTTCAGATCTCAAACTGTCCCAGGAAGATCCTGCTTGTGCCCCTGTTCTTCTTTGTCTCCACCCACACTTTGTTTGCCCTAAGGTGCTATTTTAACTCTTTTGTGGCGGGAAATCTTGAGAGTTTGGAATTTTCTGACCTACTCTGCCATCTTCCCAGAATCCTCCTGTTTTATTGCTTCTTGAGGGGGGGTCATACTCAACATACTTTGCTCATGCCTTCCTCCATGCCTGGAATGGATTTCTTTCCTCCATCAACACACACACACACACACACACACACACACACACACACACACACATCTATTTATACACATATACCTATATATACACATATATAGTCAACACTCACATGCACATATATGCCTATATATATGTACTTATATATACACACATATACATATATAAATATAAATATATACACATATTTTTATAAATATATGAAAAGAGAAAGTTTAGGGAGATAGATAGTATGGCACACTGGAAAGTACACTGACAGCATCAGAACACGTGGATTCAAATTATGGCCATCCCACTCCTTACCTGTGTGACCTTAGGCAAGTACCCCAACATCTTCGTGGCTTAATTTCCCCAACTGTAAAATGGGGGTGAGGGGGTGTTTTTTCCATCTCTAATCTGAGTCTATGACAAATCTGCCACTAACTAATTGGATGACCTTGGCCTTAGACAACTCAGCCTGTTAAGGAGGTTGGACCATATGATTTTTTAATCCCATCAGCTCTAATTCCAGCAAAGCTTCAGACATGTTGACTGCAGAGCTGGGAGAGCCATCATCATTAAAGTTTTAGCATATCCCAGCTTTTTTACTCTTATTCGGGGATGGGGTGGAGGGAGGAAGAGATGGTCACATGAGTAAGATAACTCACTCATCTTAAGTTTTTGCATCTATCAAATGAGAAAATTGTATTATGTGATCTCTGAAATTGCACTACAATAATTCTATGAGATAGAATGTTGAATTCATCTTAATCAGAATCCTCTCCCCACTTCTCCCACAGTGCCTAGCAAAGTGCCCTTACACATTATTAGTATTTAATGAACATGTGTTGAAATGGTTTACACAAATGGTCTATGTTCCAATTAAAACTGGCAATAGACAATCTGAATATAGATTCATAAAAGACAAGAGCACTGATAAAAATGAATTACCTGTTGAGTAGAATCTTGATACAGATTAAGGGGCTCTGGTGTATCTGATGAATAGCACACTTCTGCAAATTGTTTCTTGGCTACAATGGACAGAAGTATACTGTTTAGATTATCTGTACTATGTTAAAATGCAAATAAAACTTTACACCTAAAACTGAAAGTGATGTGTAAAATATTATTTGAAAATTATTTTGATTAAAAGCTATTATGATTACATTTTAAATTTTAACAGATAGCGTTTTCGCAAATTCATTGAAGATGAAATAAACACTAGAAAGGGGATGGGTAACCTAGTACAAACAAGTTTAAAGAAGACACAGAGTCTTATTTTCAGTGCTATCCTGGCCGGTTGCTATTGCTGTAGTCCCTTCCCTGTTCCATCAGTGTTCTACTGCTAAGACTTACTGGTTACCATTGAGCTTTTTTTTTTTTTGAGTTGGTAAATTTATTAATAGCACTACAGGGACCACCAATAAATTATTTTTATAAACTGCAATTAAGCAGTAAAATCATAAAAAGGGTTCTATATTTAAGTAAATATATATATATATATATTCACTAACATTAAAAATAGGATGAAATCTATTCATCTGCCATCCCTAGTTATATATACATATATTCTTCACAATAAATTATTTTATGACAATACATGAATAATCACACTTTTTAAATCATTATAGTTTCTAGACAGGATGCAATATATTGTCAGCTAATTCTGACATGATGAAACCTTATGGTCTAACTAATTGATCCTAAAGAACTATAAACAAATAAGTTACCCTTCCCCCCATAACTGTTTCACTGCTTATTATGTCATGTTGCAGCTGATTTACAAATAGGAAAAGTGTTCCTCTAAATATATTTGTTGTTATATATATATATATATATATATATATATATATATATATATATATATGTATATCCATATCTATCTATCTAACTAATATCAAGAGAATAGTGAAAAGGATAGTAATAAAAAGAGAACAGCACTTCCAGAACTTAAATTATGTTATAAAGGATCAATCATCAAAGCTATGCAGTATTGGTTAAAAATAAAGAAGCAGAATAGATTGGACCACAAACAGAAACAATGGAACTCGACAACCTAGTATTCAATATATCAGAAAACTGGAAAGCATTAGGCTTGGACTAATTATCTTATGCTACATCTCACAATAAATTCAAAATGGTTCTGTGTCCTGAATATTAAACAACATACTATTAATAAAAAAGTGTAGCAGCTTTCACACCTTTCACAGCTACGGGTAAAACACATATTCTTAACTGAACAAGGGACAGAGGCAATTACAAAATAAAAAACCGATCATTTTGATTACACAAAACTGAAAAGCATCACCACAAAAAAAAAAAAATTATTGCACCTAGGATAATAAGGGAAGCAGGAGGACTGGGGGTGGAAGTAGGAGGAATCCGTAATATATTTCTCTGATAAGAATTTGGCATCCAAGATATATACACAACTAAGAGATATAGGAAAGACAAGCCATTCCCCAATAGATAAGGGGCCAAAGATACGAATGATTCTCAAAGGAATTACAAATTGTTAACCAATGAATACTCCAAATCACTAATAATGAGAAATACACAGAACAACCTTGAGCTTTCACCCCACACCTAGAAAAAGATGACAAAGATGACAAAACATAGGAATGCTCAATTTTGGAAAGGTTGTGGAAAGACAGGCACGCTAGTGCATTGTTGGTGGAGCTGTGAATCAGTACAATTTTAATAAGCAATATAGAATTAAGCAAACAAAGTGACTAAAATATCTTTGACCCAAAGATGCCACTACTAGGTTGATACATCAAAAAGATCTATTGGGGAATGGCTTTTGTTCTGTTAAGAAGAAAGTCCCCAAAATATTTATAGTAGCACTTTTTGTGGTAGCAAAGAATTGGAAACAAAGTAGATGCCCTTCAATTGGGAAAGGGCTAAACAAATTGTAGTACATGAATATAGTAGGATATTACTCTGCTGTAAGAAATGATGTATGTGATGAATACAGAGAAGCATGGAAAAAAATCTATATGAACTGATGCAAAGTGAAGTAAGCAGAGCCAAGAAAACAATATGCTTAGCAAGCACAATTATGTAAACAAAAAGAACTACGCATAAGAAAAAATCAAGAGAGTAACTGAATTATTTGACAAATATCTTCATTACTCTAACGAAGGGATATGAGAGGACACTCTCCAACCGCCCTTTCATAGAATAAGAGGTCCATAGATGCTACTCATTGCACAAATTCTGGGACTTTTTCAATGTGTTGATCAGTTGTGCTCATTTTTTTTTTCCTTTCTAAGTACTATTTCTTATGTAGGATGACTTTCTTGGAGAGAGAGGGATACTTAGGATAACTACAATGTTGTAAGGAGAAAGGTGGCTTTTGGTGGAGTCCAAATCCACCAATGCTTCTAACTCTATCTATGTGACCTTGGAAAAATATCTTAACTTCTCTGGGCCTCAGTTTCCTTATCTATAAAAATGGAGAGATGTGCCTTGATGATTTCTATGGTCTTCTCCAACTCTGAAATTATGATTCTATGACGAGTGAGGCAATTGGAATCCATATTCATTTGAGGAAAAATTCAAGTTTTATATTAATATAAATTTGTCACTGAATTTAATTTCTAGTTTTGATGTATGAGTAAGAGAACAACCAATCAGTAAAAATTGAAATATCCAAATTATTTTGGAAAATTTTTGGAAAAACAATTCTTTTAACAGGAATTTACTTCCAAACTTATCATAAAAACTATGATTTTTTTCCCCCTCAAATGAGAAATCCCATGTATAAGAATTTTAGTTTTATAAACACAGGAAAATGAAGTTTGGAAAGTGATTATTACAGTCACAAAAGGATAGCAGTTATTTCTGGTATCAAACTTCAGTATTTAAGACTCTTATTCTGATTTCATAATTTTCTTTTTAAATTCCAGAAATATAATTAGCAAAAATGAAATACATTGACTTTAGTACTTAGAATCATTTCTATGGTATATCTCCTCCAAAAAAAAATTACATGAAAGAACTGCTTTTATCTATAATTGCAATGAAATTAAATTCTAAATTGACATTATCTCAGCTATTATACAAACATTTCTGAAGCAGAGATTACTGTAATGAAACAAGTACTGTAACAAGTTTCAAATGAATTATAAAATTAATTCCCTCTTACTCTACAAAACAAGTTTAAATTAGTCATTTGTGCTGTTTAATAAATTCAAATATTCCAAATTGTTTCAGAAATGTCCATTCTTTTAAAAGGAATGTACTTAAACCACAGAAAAAATTACCTTTCTCTGCCAGTCAAAAGACAGAACATCAAATTTTAGATTTTTTTCCCAAAGTAAAAAGTTTCTAGTGATCATGAAATTCCTTGAAAGCATCATGTCATGTACCTTTATGATTTTATATTATTTCTCTAGCCATATTTAGTTTCTCTTAACATGTTTTTCCTTACCATATTTTTCTCATCTTAATTTTGAAGATCATAAATTATTTCAGAATTATAAAATAGCATCAATCCTTTAATATATTATTACCAAAATTAATGATTCTTAATGGAACATTTTGAAACAACTATTCTAATATAGTTATCCTTCACAACACATAAATAAAAACAATACTTTCACAATTCTAATTTTTATAATACTACAAATATACAATTAATATTCATCTGTGTAGAATAGCATACTGTTATGTTCCCCAGAATTGTTAAGATTGTGTTTTGGCTGCTATACTTACTATCCCTCAGTTGAGTAATAATTATCAACACTGTGATCAACAAGTTGGTTAATCTGGTATTCCCAAACTAAGGGTCTGCTTACTTGATACTTCATTAGAGGATACTGGCAAATCAAACTGAAAAGCCTAGAAAAGTGATTCACTCTATTTATGCTTACTCCATCCTTGGAATAAGTTAGGATTCTTTAAAAATAATAACATTGCTGATGTACTAACAACCTCTAACAAGACTAATTTAACAAATCACAGCGTTCAGTTTAGGAAGATAAGGGCCAACAAAATTGACTAATGTTTGTCCAATTGGATAAGCATCTATTACCCATAAAAATTACTGGTTTGCTAATTGAAGTTACCCAGAAAAATTTCCAGCATCATTCTAACATAATGCAAAATCTCTAGTGGTTTCTACTTTATCCAATCATCTGTTGATAACAACACTGAACCAACATTCAAATTCAGCCTCAGATTTGGGGGGATTATAATGCCAGTTAATATTCCAGATGTTTTAGGAAGCCTTGTCAATTTTAGTTCTATTTGAAAGACTGCATAATAATGTCTTTTTAATGCAATAAAGAAAATCTAAATTAGGATCCATAATAACACCATCTGTTAAAAATGCGTTCACATACACATTCTCTTTCATTATGACATGCAAATTTTTGTGCTAACAATTTGTTGTTTTAGTGACCTTTAGTCTTGTTTTTATTCCTCACATAAATCCTGTTTACCAAGAATTTTAAAAATACAAATCTAAAATTTGTAGACCTTATTTACCATGTTACATGACAGTCTCTTCTCTGCCCTATTTTCCCCCTTAATAAAGGTCACTTAACTCTTTAAACTCACAAATACTTTAGAGGAATATTTTGGCTAGAAAAAAAACTTTTTTCCCCTTGGATTTCAAAGCAATAGATCAAGATGGAGATTTTAAAATTATTTTGTATCATTACAATCTTTCACAATTCTGAAATCATCTAGTTTCCTCAAGGACAGATGTGGCTGTAAATCTTTTCATAGCCTAGACACTATCTAACCAACAAAATATAATCTTTATTTTCGAACTACCATATTTCCTGGTTCTCAATATTCAATTCATTAATCTTACATTTTCCCCTTTTTGTTAAATTTTAAAACATATTTGCCACTGCAGGCACGGATTTTAACTTCAGTATTTTGGGACACTGGTCATTTCTTTGAAATGGGTGTTTCCTCTAACCAACACAGACTAGAAGCTATCCAAACTCAAAGAAAACATCTTTGTGAAGAGCTGTGGCCAAAAAAAGTTTATCACCTGATGGCCAATTTTCTGGTGGTGAGGCTATTCTAACTGACCTGGGCTGCTACTTATCTTAGACTTTGCCAAACTTGTGTTCCAACAACGAGTTTTCCAGTTTTTACTAACATGATGGGTAGGAGATAAATATCTTAAGGCTATTTAATCTTGCATATCTCTGTTGACAAGTTATTTTGATGATTTGGGAATAGTTGTTGTTAAATTGCACTTTTATAAGATATTAATCATATCATTCAACCAACATTCTATTGTAGAACAGATCTTAATCTAGATTTGTGACAACTACCTATAGATTTTGGATGATTTTTACCTTGGTCAATACAAAGATATGTTTCCCTAGCTCTTTTTGAAAATTCTAGCAACATGGATTTTGTTTATAAGCTTCTTAAATTATTGATCTTTCTCTTATCTTTTCTAGTCTGTTACCAGTTACAAATGTTTTTTTTTTCCCCTTCCCATGCTTGTTTCATTTTTTTTTTTGGAGGGGGGGAAGGCAGGGCAATTGGGGTCAAGTAACTTGCCCAGGGTCACACAGCTAGTAAGTGTGTCAAAGTGTCTGAGGTCAGATTTGAACTCAGGTCCTCTGGACTCCAGGGCTGGTGCTCTACTCACTGTGCCACCTAGCTGCCCTGCCCCTTCTCATACTTGTTAAAGATTAAACCTTCTATCCTCAGATTTTGACAAAAGCATATATGCTTTGCTCTTTTGATTGAAAAGACTAAGTTACCTTTAGGACACAAGGAATTATCCAAATATGACTTCACTGGAGTTTATTTTTATCTAACAACTAATTAATGCATAGTATTCAGCCACAATTCATTTGTTTTCCTTAAATTGCCATGGCTATGAGGTAGTTTCTACAGTGACACAAAAAGAAGTCATATAGAAAAGAAAGTAAGTCATGTTACACATGTTCTTCCAAGGCAATTTCAATTTAAAATTCTGTCCTAGAAAGGATGGTCATTAAAATGAAAAGAACCTATGCAAATATTTTTGTTTTATTTTTGTGTCTATTTTATTAATAAAGAGCATCCCCAAATTTAAGGAAATCGTTCTAACCTGTACTTTTGACTGGCTCAGATGTCAGCTGAACTCTATGATGCTTCAAATCAGGATTTCTCTCTTTCAATTTTTCTAAGCTTTCCAAAGCTGTAGTATGTTCAGTCAGGGACCTTAAAAGGGACATGCTGTTAACTAACTCAGTAAATCCAAAGCGATTTCCAGCACTATCCCAATATTTCCTGCATTCTTTGTTAGTTTCTACCTTATTTTGTAAACTCTTCATATTTTCTGTATCCTCAAATTCATGTAAGTCTATTTCTTTGGAAATAGAATGCTTTTTTCCCCAAAAGGGGGTGTTAGTAATTTGAGTGCTTGATATATCAAATGTGTCCCGTTCAGAATCAGAATCACAATTCTGATCGGTATTTGAAAGTGGCAGGCTATCATTCTTAATTGGCAATGGTTTATCCTGCAAGTAATTTCCTAAAATACTATCATATCCACTGTCTTCAGTGAATGATAGCATGTTGTCTTCAGAAGTCTGAGTCATGCTTGTGCTCAATAGAGAGGGCAGATGTAATGTGTTTTCAATGTCTTTGGACTTACTTTGAGGGGGTACATGATCGTAATCAGTAACAGTTGGGCAGACAGATTTATTACAGTGGCCATTACCACATATTGCTATATCATTGGTCTGCTTTAAGGATGAATCCCATTTGGTTCCTCTGCTTAATGTTTCAAAATTTGATGTATCCACTGTCATTTCTTTTTCAACATTTTCTATATCAGGAAGGTTTGAGTTAATCAGGAAAGATGTTTCATTACCTTTTCCAAATTTGTCAAAATCTATTGAAGTTTCAGTACAAATCTGTGAAGATAGAGTTTTCTTAATGGGAAATTTTGCTAGAGGACTAGAATTAGTTGTTACCAAATGTGACAAATGTTCATTGTCATCTTCTTGACTGTTCTCCCTATCCTCAAATTTCTGTTCAACGCACATTTTGTCCTCAGGTGAAATTTTCTTTAGCCAATGCTCAGAACCTAGGGGAAAGATGTTGCCATTTTGTGATTCTTCCTCAGGGTCACTGATATCAAAATTGTCCAGATTGAAAGTTACCTCCATAAATGTCTCTGGTTTACTATTCAAATCTGTATTAGTATTAATATTTTCATTTTCAGCTCTCGTTTTAGAAACAAATGTGGCCAAATTATCAGATATGGCCAAATTATCACTTATGCAAGAAGAATCTCTTTGTAGTTGTGGACAATCCCATTCTGGCTGAGAAGAAAGCTTTAGATGGCTCTCCCTTTCCGGCACTCCAGGTCTATGTAGTTCCTGTACATTTTCTCTAGTGAAAACAGATCCTTTTATGCATTTTGGATAATCATTGTTGAACAACATTTCACTCTTAGATTTTGATAATAAGCAATGGTGTTCATTATTGCTATAGAGAAGTGGTAAGTTTGCTCCCAGCTCACTTTGACAGGATGAAGATACTTGAAAATTTGTTTTCTGATTATAGGTGGTTTGGTTATCATTATCTATTTGACTGTCTGTCTTATTCACAACCTTTTTTTCAGAACCAGTTCCAAAGAAATGCATCTCCTTTTGTTCAAAAGGACCTTTCAAATCCAAATCTAAACTGTCATCTTGGTCCTTTAATTTCCCTTTAGTATCACTTACATCAGAAGAACTTACAGATAAACTCTTTGGCAAATAAATATCCCAGCGGCTTCTTTTTCTTACATTATTTTCTAAATGACACTGGTGAGGGATATTTTTTGTGCTATTCATTTCAGTGATCTCTTCTTCCCTTCCTGTTATGCACTGTGGTTTAAGTGAGCCTTTTACTTCTTCTGTTAACTGTACAGGAGAAAAATAGTCTACAACTTCCAAAGTAGGAGTTGATTTGGACTTTAAAAGTGCTAAAATCTGTTCTTTGCTCCTGACATTTTGAGAAGTGGCTGAGCCTCTGGCTATCAGATAATCTTCTTTCATGTACTCAGGCTCCAATGAAACATCTGATTTCCTAGTTGCAGAATTGAGAAAAGAACAATCATCTTCATCAGAGAACACTGTCTGGTTAGAAGTGATGGGTGTAGTTGAAAGAAGTAAGGAGATAGACATATCATTGGTGTTGCTATTCTGGTACTCATTGACACTTGTACAGTCAGATGGCATAACAGTGTCTCTATTTTTCTTTCCAGTAGTAGAAAACAATGGAGGTGTGCAAGAGAACAGAGAAGAAAAAGTAGGATAAGACTCCTTAGACGGAACTGATATAGCTGATTCACGATTTTCTATAGTTGCCATCTTCTTTGGCACCTGACGTGGTCCTTGGAATCCCTAAGGGTATAAAAATAACATTAGCTGCACCACACTTTCACAGAAAATTTTAAATGATTTGACAATGGAAAAGCAATGTTTTCACTTTGTTAAAAAAAAATTATTAGGAATTTACGACCAAACAAGAGATAGAGAACATTATGAGATGCAAAATGGATAATTTTGATTACATTAAATTGAGAAGTTTTTGCACAAACAAAGCCAATGCAACCAAGATTAGGAGGGAAGCAGAAAATGGGGAAAGAATTTTTATAACTAGTGTCTCTGATAAAGGCCTCATTTCTAAAATACATAGAGAACTGAGTCAGATTTACAAGAATTCAAGTCATTCTCCAATTGATAAATGATCAAAGGATATGAACAGGCAGTTTTCAGAGGAAATTAAAGCTATCTATAATCATATGAAATATGCTCTAAATCACTATTGATTAGAGAAATGCAAATCAAAACAACTCTGAGGTACTACATCACACCTATCAGATTGGCTAACATGACAAAATAGGAAAATGATAAATGTTGGAGAAGATGTGGGAAAGTTGGATACTAATTCATTGTTGGTGGAGCTGTGAGCTGATCCAACCATTCTGGAGAGCAAATTGGAACTATGCCCAAAGGGCTATAAAAATGTGCATACCCTTTGACCCAGCAATACCACTTCTAGGACTGTATCCCAAAGAGATCATAAAAATGGGAAAAAGACCCACATGTACAAAAATATTTATAGCGGTTCTCTTTGTGGTGGTCAAGAATGGGAAATTGAGGGGATGCCCATCAATTGGGGAATGGCTGAACAAGTTGTCATATATGAACGTACTGGAATACTATTGTGCTATAAGAAATGATGAACAGGTGGACCTCAGAAAAACCTGAAAAGACTTATATGAACTGATGCTGAGTGAAGTGAGCAGAACCAGGAGAACATTGTACACAGTAACAGCCACAGTGTGAGATGACTGATTTTGATAGACTTAGCCCTTCTCAGCAGTGCAAGGACCTAAATCAATTCCTAAATCAAGGACTCTTGATGGAAAATGCCATCCACATCCAGAGAAAGGACTATGGAGTCTGAATGCAGAGCGAAGCAGACTATTTTCTTTTTTGTTTTGTTTTCTTTCTCATGATTTCTCCCATTTGTTATAATTCTTCTATACAACATGACTAATGTGAAAATATGTTTAATAGGAATGTATATGTAGAGCCTACATCAGATTGCAGGCTATCTTGGGGAGGGAGAGGGGAGGGAATAGGAGAAAATTTAAAACTTATGGAAGTGAATGTCGAAAACCAAAAATAAACTAATAAAAAGTTTTTAAAAAGTAATATAGTTAGCATAATAAAATACTGTAAGGTTTACAAAATCATTTACATATGTCATCTCATCCAATCCTCACAACAACTCTGTGAGGTAGTCTATTATCCCAATTTTACAGATGAGGTCATAGTGGCTGAGAGAGGATAAGTGTATTGCCCAGGGACACGGATAGTGTCAGAGGCCGGAATGAAATCCAAGCATTCCTGTCTTTGAGTCCAATACTTTATTCTATTGACAGCACTGCCTAGTTACCTCTAAAATGAAACTATTCGCTAAACTTTGCTTTTGTTCTTGTTCAGTCATTTCAGTCATGTCCAACTCTTTGTGACTCCATTTGGGATTTTCTTGGCAAAGAGTGTTTTGCCATTTCCTTCTCCAGCTCATTTTACAGATGAAGAAACTGAGACAAACAGGGTTAAGTGACTTGCCCAAGGTCACAAAGCTACTAAGTGTCTGAAGCTGGACTCTTCAAAAAGATGAGTCTTCCTGACTCCACTCTATCCATTGTACCACCTAGATGCCTGTATTAACTAAACTAAAATATATCAAAACAAAATACCAACTCAGAGTCAGATAATATTTATTTGTTCATTTTCCCACAGATTCTCCCAGCGGTGAGATGCAGTATAGAATTATACATAGAACCAGCCCTGAGTCAGGAGGATCTGAGTTCAAGTCCTGTCTCTTGATACAAACTGGCTAAGTGACTTTAGGTAAGCCACTTAACCTCCAACTGTCCCAAACAAATCTCTAAGTACAAAACAAATTTTTATCTGCATTGGTTTAGAGAGAGATTTCTCAATGGGAATTCCCTATACTAATGAAATAGTCAATAAAATGAATAACTGATAAACTATGATAGCCTCAAGATCTGTTGGTTATTTACAAGATTTTATACACACATTTTGATTTCTTATTTTAAGCAGAAAAACTTACAGTAAACTTTCTTTTTAAACCAGTGGGTGGACATGTCTTTGGCTTGTTAGAAGGTTTCAATCCTCGTATATTTAATTTGGGTACGTCCGTTCTAACTTCTAAATTGCGAGGAATGTTTTCAGCATTTTTTACATCTTCAACTGTGATTAAATATCGATCACTCTCTAAATCGTCTCCAGGTTTCACCTATATTTTAAAGAAAAAAGCCTCAAACATGTACATTTGTTATCACAAGCAGTCAATATGCAAACAAAAAAGCAGCTTTTCCTAAATGACATAAAAATACAAATTTGCATATGAATAACAGGAATCAAATACTGATTATATCTTTTACTATCAAAATGAACATATTTTATACTTATGTTCAAAATTATACTCAACAAAGCTAAATCACTCCACTACTTAACAATTTGACATAAGAATGTAAACTCATTAAGGGCAAGGATGGTTTTTTGCCTCTTTTTGTATCTCTGGTACTTAGCATAGTGCCTGGAATATAGGAGGTTCTTACTGATTGACTTGGTTTATGAGTTATCAAAATTGTTTTAAAATGTATTATTATCTTAGTTGACATACTTGTTATGGTCCTTAAGAGTTAGTGCCCAGCCCTTATCATAGTAACTGGCACATAATAGGCACTTAATGTTTGGTGACTGATTGATAGATAAAAGAAACACATTTAAATACCTAAATATTTTCAGATTTAATAGAAACAAGACCTAATTTGTTGTTGTTTAGTCATTTTCAGTTGTGTTTGACTCTTCGTAATCCCATTTGGGGTTTTCTTAACAAAGATACTAGAGTGGTTTGGCTTTCCTTCTCCAGCTCATTTTACAGATGAGGAAACTGAGGCAAAGAGGGTGAAGTGATTTAACCCCGGGTCACAGAGCTAGTAAGTGTCTGAGGCTAGATTTGAACTCAGGTCTTCCTGACTCTAGGCACAGTACTCCATCCACTGTACCACCTGGCTGCCCTATGGCCTGATTTAACAATATACAAAAAACTTTTTAACAAATTGATTGATGGATACAGTAACATAGAAGCTAAAAAGATTAGGGCAATGCATCCATACAAAGTAATAATCATTTACTAGACTCACACTTTTTAAATAAGCTCTCTATAGAGAAAAGAAGTAGGATGGGGGAAATGCTTGGAATAAGTATATCACATAAGGTCTGACATCCTGAATCTACAAGGAACTGGCCTAATGTGTATATCTTTTGACTTCCTGCTTCTTGGGGAAAGCATGTTTTATTAGTTTTATGCGGTTGTTTCCAAACTTTTGGGTCTTACAACCCCTTCACACCCTTAAAAATTACTGGCAATCCTCCAAAGAGTTTTTGTCTATTGGATTATAGCTATTGATGTTTGCCAAATTAGAAATTAAAACACCTTAGTATTATTATAAAAATATTTTCGGCCTTGAATACTCCCTTTAAGAGTCTCAACGACCCTTGACTCCACTCTGTGAGGATTACTGGTCTTCTGTATATGCGGAAACTTTCCAAAGCAAGGGAATACAAACTGTAAATAACCATATGAAAAGATGCTTAAATTCCTTAATCAAAGATATACTAATTAAAACAAGCTTAAGATAGAGGAAACAGCATTGTACAGTGAAGAAAGGGCAGGATTTAGGCAAGAGCACCTAGGTTCAAGTCCTAGCTATGCCTCTATCAATCAATAAACATTCATTAAGTGCCTGCTATGTGCCAGGTCCTGTGCTAAGCACTGGAAATACAAAAAGGTGGAAAAGACAGTCCCTGCCCTCAAGGAGCTTACAATCTAATGGGGGACACAACATGCAAACCAATACATACAAAACAAGCTATAGACAGAGCAAATAGGAAATGATTAACAGAAGAAAGGCACTAGAATTAAGAGGGGCAGGGGAAAGCTTCTTGTGGAAGGTAGAATTTTTACTGGGACTTGAAGGAAATCAAGACATAATAGAGGAGGAAGAGTGTTGGAGGTAGAGGGGACAGCCAGAGAAAATGCCTGGAGCCAAAACATGGAATGTTTTACCTATGCAACAGCCAGGATGTCGGTGTCATTGGATCAGAGAGTATCTGAAGGGGAATAATGTTTAAGAAGACTGGAAAGATAGGAGGGGGCTAGGTTATGAAAGGCCTTGAGTGCTGTAGCAGTAAGGCAAGATGACCTCGAAGATGACCATGAACATGCCTGTATGGTTAAGAATTGCAAAGTGTGAGAAACTCTCTAAGTAGAAGGCAGAGGAAGTATAACATTTATTTAGACTCCAAAGGATCAAATCCAAGAACTAATACCGCCAATCTGATATAGCAGTAATTATATTCTAAAACCAGGAAGCCCCACCTCAATGTGGCAACAAGGAAATTATAACACAGTATTGTAGCAAGGAACCAAGTCATCCTGTAACCTTCTCCCCTGCTAGGGTTTTCTCGTAAACAATCACTCACCTATCCTAACTGTCTGGTCTCTGCAAGCTTCCTGGTTTCCACTCTCCACTCCGTACTCTTTCTACAGCTCTGTTGTCTCCTTCTCCTTGGGCTGAATTCTGGCCTCTCTTTCAACTTCTGGATTCTCAATTCTCAGCTGTTAATGGCTACCTTCTAGGTGTATGCACTCTTTTTGGGGTCCCAAGGGCTTCATGCCCAGTTGGCAAAAAGGTGTGGGCCTGAGGCTTAGTGCCTAATGAGTAAAGGGATTAGGCCAGCCTAGAAACAAACCTCTAAGCTTCCCTTAATTGGCCCCACCAGAGGTCTACTGAGTGGGTGGGAAAGTTCTTTAATCCCTGATTGGCATCACCAAGGTGTGGGCCTGCCTCTAATCAAGCCTCTCTTTGTTGGCCCCACCTGAGGCCTATTCAATGGGGGGTGGCTCAGAGATCTTTCACTTACTGATTGGCCTTACAAATGCCAAACAGAACATGTTGTATTTGATCTGGAAGCAACTGGAAGTTACTGGAATTTACTCAGTGAGGGGGTGGGTGGGTATATGGACAACATGGTCAGTCCCGTGCTTTAGAAAAATCACTAGTGGCTGAATGAAGATTGGACTGGGGCAGGGAGAGATTTGAGGTAGCTAGACTCACCAACAGTAATTGTAGTAATCCAGGTGTGAAGCAATGAGGGCCTGCACCAGTGCGGTAGCAGTGTCACAGGAGAGATGGGATATATTCAAGATGTAAAAGTGAAATTCACAGGACTTGGCAACAGACTGTATATGCAAGGTGGGGGGTAGGGGGTGGGGGGTGAGGGATAACAAAGAGTTGAGGATGACTCCAAGGTTGCAAGTCTGAGGAACTAAGATGGGGTTCCCCTCTTTGTTGCTGTGTTTGTCCTTTGTTTTCAAAGAGGACCATGACATCAGGGAAATGATGACATGACTTGCAGCTGACTTTGATTTGAGCGAGGGAGGGTTGTGCAAGGTCACCAGCCTCACTTTCTCCTCCAATGGCCAGATATTCATCAGGATGACTGGAGATGGCCCAGAATGCAATGGGAGACCCTGGCCCTTTTAGGCTAAGGCCTTTTCAGGTATTCACTTAGAGTGTGGTAATGCCATTCAGTGAACAGGCCTCTTAAAGAAGTGAGTCTAAGCATGGCCTCTTTAATCAAAACAAATGTCAAACTAGGAGGAGAAGACCCTCAGGGTTGCTGGTCAAAAGATTAACAGTTACTATTTATATTCACTCAGAGCTAAGAGGCCAGGGACCTATTGCTGTTCAATCTATGAGTTGTCCTCTATAGTAATAGGAAGGAGGTGAGGAGGAGACACAGGGTTAGGGGAAAATATGAGTTCTGTTTTGGACATATTGAGTTTAAGATGTTTACTAGACATCGAGTTGGAGATGTCTGAAAGGCAGTTGGAGATTTTAAGATTAAAAGTCAGCAGAGAGATTGGGGCAGGAAAAGTGGATGTGAGAATCGTCAGCATAAAGATGTAATTAAATCCATGAGAGCTGATGAGATCACTAAGTGAAACAGTATAGAGGGAGAAGAGAAGAGGGCCCAGGACAGAACCCTGAGGGACACATATGGTTAAGAGGGCATGATCTGGAAGAAGATTCATCAAAGGAGACAGAAAAGGAAGAGTCAAATAGGTAAGAGAACCAAGAAAAAGTGGCAATCTGAAAACCTAGAGAGAAGAAAATATCAAGAAGAGAGTGACCAACAGTGTCAGAGGCTGCAGAGCAATCAAGGAGAACAAGGATTGGGAAAAGGCCATTGGATTTGGCAAGTAAGAAAGCACTGTTAACTTTGGAGAGGGGAGTTTTGGTGGAAAGACAAGGTGGAAAGCCAGACTATAAGGGGTTAAGAATATAATGGGAGGAGAGAAAATGAAGGCACTGCTACCTGTGGGGCCTTGGGCAAATCACTTTAATCTCTCTGGGCCTCAGTTTCCTCATCTGTAAAATGAGGGGATAGGAACAGATGAACACTAAGGTTCTTTCCAATTCTAAATCTATGACTATAATTAAGACAGAAAAAACAAACAATATTAAAGCAATGAAATATTATGAAAAAAAGGTAGTATGGAGCACACAGAGAAACATGGAAAGGCATATACAAAGTGAGGCAAAGCAAAATCACAATAACATCAGAACTGTATTCACAGTAAGAATTATCTAAAGAAAACAAGGAAAGAAAACACAAAACTTGTTAGACTCCTATTCAAAGGAATAGAGAACAAAAGCATTTTTGCTTGCTTACTGTCATTTGGTTCTATCTTGTTAAATGCTAAAGTTTATGTCAGATTTTATTCCTCATTTCGTATATTACTTTGGGTATCATTTTCCTGTTAATCGTTTAAGTTTACAGTAAAAACATTAAAAGGACATGTACTTTTTATTAACTATTTTTACAAAAAGGTTATTCCAAAGTGATTCTGGAAGTAATTTTAAAAATTAAGAAAAAGGGGCAGCTAGGTGGCGCAGTCAGTAGAGCACCGGCCCTGGAGTCAGGAGGACCTGAGTTCAAATCCGGCCTCAGACACTTGACACATGTACTAGCTGTGTGACCTTGGGCAAGTCACTTAACCCCAACTGCCCTGCCAAAAAGCAAAAAAAAAAAAAAAAAAAAAAAAAAAAAAAATTAAGAAAAAATATTAAAATACCTCAGACTGCCGAAGAAATAAACTGTCCAAACAAAGTCCTTTGTCATCATATAAAGTTGCCTATATTAAAATAAAACAATATTTAAAAAATAAAATTAACATGAAAACATTTTGAATTCTTTATTTCCTAAAACAAATTAACAATTATTAGATAAATCACACAAAATGTATTGACTTTGTCATATTTCAAACACTACCTATCACATTAGTTTGTATTTATTTATTTACTTGGGGTAGAATTTATTGATCATTTCTTCTAGCACTATGCTAAGCACTGAGAGAGATATAAAAGACCAAGGTATTGCCCTTACAAAATCTTGTAATGATAGCTAGCTGGGAAGATAAGGAGTAAAATTTATTTATCAGTTCAAAACACAATGCAAAGGTTAAAAAGAAATGGTATTAGAGGTGGTGAATCTTGTGGAAGTGTTTCTGTTTTAGAAAGTAAAAACAGTGGGGTCTGCATATATGGAATGCCAGGGTGCAGGGAAAGGAGAGAAGGTAAGAATTAAATTGGAGTATTTGGTGGGCCGTGAAAAAACTGGCATATTGATATCAGAAGTTTTATGTTAGAGAAAAATAGGTGATAAAAATCCCATAGGTAGGATGAGAGCCAGACTGAGGAATCTGTATATTGTTCTAAAAGCCACATATCTTTTATGTCCTATAGTGTCTCAGGTAGTATATAGATTCACTTTTTAAAATGTTAAACATTAATGTACTGTGGTTTTTTTCCTGGAAAGTTACCATGGGTAATTAATAGGTAATCTTGTGAATTCAATCAAAGGCACAATTAATAATAAGTTAAATCAAATACTCATTGAGATTCTATTTCTTAACTACCCACTGCAATATTTGGATTTTTAAGCCTAAGTCAGAGTCCATACATTATAATTGATGTAATTTTCTTAATGTTCAAATATGAATTTAAGTGTCAAACTTTTAGACTCATTAATAAATTATCTCCAACCTACTTTATTTGAGGAACTGGTCTTCAGTATTCCATCATTCCACACTTTTGATTTCTTCGCCTTTTGATGAGTATATAGTACCTTATTTATTAAAGCACAGAAGAGATAGTTTTCAATAATCCTATACTTTTATTTGTGAAATACATCAGTCAAATATTGAAATACTAAAATCAAAGAATTAAATACTTACAATAAATTCTTGACTTGTCATTGTTTATGCTGAAGATAAAAATCCACCGGGGACCAATAAATCTTCAACAACTGTTGGAGCACTTGCTTATTTTGTCCTGGGCATATATAGCATTCATAGAGTTTGTCACTGATGAGAAAATATAAATAAAAATTTAAATTTGGAATGTATAACCTTATTTGTAACCTTAAAAATATTAGATGTTATCTTTTCTTTGTACATGGCAACCTAAGAAATAAATTCAACTCAAAACTTGTATCAGAAAAGTTTCTTTGCTTGATTTTAAAATTGAATGTTTCCAAGCCTGGGCGTGGAGTTGTGGAAATAGTACTGGCCTTGGGAATCAAGAAACCCAAGTTTGAACCATGGTTCTGCTAGCTAATGATGGGGTTTAGACTGTGAGAGACCCCTTGAATCTTCCCACTCCACGAGGCATTTGCCAGAGGCTAGTTTCCACCCTTGATCCTATCAAAATGTCTAAGCCCAAATCTGTTACTGTTAAACTAGCCTAGCCCTACATAGTTCATTATACCCCAGGTAGCCTTCAGCTACTTCCCACCCTTAATCCCATTCACTTGGTTCCTGGAGTCTGACCTCACACCACACCCATCAAACTCCTCCTTAGACCCCTCCTCCCATCACCCCAGGATCATCCTAGATCCCTCCCACAATCTTTCTGTATGGAAGCTCCATCTTGCCTCCATGAAGGTGCTCAGATTCAATCTAGCTCAGTGGACTGAATCTGGCCAGCTTATGAAAATGAGTGTCACAGATGGGGAGACTTCTTAAGAACACCCAATATGGTGAATCTGTAATAAACTTTGTTTTTCTTTGGCTGGATAATGCTTGAATCGAATTCATTAGAACAGGACCCAGTGTGTTGGTGTTTTGGGGTCTCAACCATCCCTAAAAACATGGTTCCCTGACCTCATCATTACCACCTCTAGACAAATTACTTATCCCTTTCGTTCCTCAGTTTTTCATCTGTAAAAGTACCCTTTCAACTGTAAAATCTTACCATCCCTGAACATCAAACTCCGATTTCAAAGTTTTCTAAATTGCTTCAGAACCGCCACAAGGTGGCTCCCTAGTGTTTTGAATATAAGCTTCTATTTTCAATCTGTGTCAATAAGCTGCTGCAGCAAAGGTTGCAATCACACAATCTGTAAATACAGTAGCAGAAAACACTCTAGCAAAGTGACTATTTATTGACCAATTAAATAGGCTTCTGTGTTCTGAAGCAAGGCATAAATCATAAATTGGGGATTTCCTGCATTCCACATAAAAATTGTAGGATATTTTCTTTCTCTTGTTCCCTTTAACAGTCAATCAATTCATTTCTGGGACTTTACTTGTTTTAAAGAGAAACTTGGGTTAGAGTTCAAATTCTAAAATTTTATGCAGAAAGGCTAATAGAACTAACATTACTTTATCAAAAATCAAAGATTCAGAAATGGGAATATTTAAAGGATTGTTATAACCAAAGAATTTAAAACCAAGTATCCAACCTACTGATGCATATCTATAAATTGTGTTTTTTAAATACAGGCTAGTCTTCTAAAAATAATCTGTTTGCTGGGCCCTTACTTGAAGCCTGCCAGAACTCTCAGCCTCCATAGCCTTTGAGAACCCAGGGTTACATCTATACCATCAGAGTAGGACTTTTTCACTCCCCTCACATCGGGCTGAACAAGTCAAAACTGATTCAAAACACGGGTCGGCTATAAGGAATTTAAATAAGAAGATTCTATATTTAAGAAAGAATTTACTGGATTGAGGACTGTTAATGGGGAGAGATCTATTTGTGATTTATTTAAGTATTATGCCATCTAAAGGTGAATGTGAAGAGGGAGATTAGACTGAAAATAGAACAGCTCTCTTGTGTGGTTTATTTTCAATCAATCAACATTTATCTGATTCAATTGATTTATTGATTTGGTTGATTGACATAGCCAATCGATCAATGACTACTATGTGCCAAACACGGTACAAAGTCATCTGGGAATACAAGTACAAAGAATGAAAGGACTCCTACTTACAAGATGTTTACTTTCTGACATGTGTTTCCAAATATGTGGTCGAAGGCTCTATTCTTCACAAAGTCCAGGCACCCATTTACCAGTTCTTGTAAAACCGTTGCTAATCAGCAGCCAGGTGGCGCAGCGGATATCGGGTTCTAATATGGCCTCAGACATTCATGAGCTGTGTGATGCGAGGAAAGTCACTTAACCCTATTGGTCTTAGTTTCCTCTTTGTAGAATGAGCTAGAGAAGGAAATGGCAAATCTCTTCAGTATTTTTGCCAAGAAAACCCCAAATGGAGTCTCAGAGAGTCAGACACAACTGAACAACAATTTTTCTGGGTGTTTTGGGGGTTGGGTTTTTAGGATCTTTTTTTTTTTGCAGGAGTTCTTAACCTGGGTCTATGAACTTGGTTTTTGTTTCTTAATGTTAACAATTGTATTTCAATGCAATTGGTTTCTTTTGCAATCCTATGGGTTTGATGTTATACATTCAAGCCCAATATTCTGAGGAGTCTCTAGCTTTTGACAAACTGCCAAGGACGTCCATGACACAAAAAAAGTTAAGAACATCTTGTCCAGGACAAAGGCTGTCTGTGGGCATATTTTCATGGGGTCCCTTAGCTCTGCCAGGGAAGAAAATTACATCTTTATTTTCACTAACCTTTCTCTTTTCCTTCCATTTGAATGTTGGTAAAAAAAAAACAAAACAAAACCATTCCCTCTCTCACACTAGACTACCATAGGGAACCATGACCCAAAAAAGATAAAGAACCCCTCTCTACAGGATCTTTTGTTGCTGTTCAGCTGTAGCCAACTCTTTGTGCCCCATTTGGGGTATTCCTGGCAAAGACACTAGAGTGGTTTACCATTTTCATCTCCAGTAGATTAAGGCAAACAGAGGTTAAGTGACTTTCTCAGTGCCGCACAGCTATTAAGTGTCTGAGGCCCAATTTGAAGTCCCAGCATTCTAGCCACTGAGCCAGGTTAAGTGACGTGCCCAGGGTTTACCCAAACCTAAGTTCACAGAACAAAACATATTTCAAGAACCACAGGCCCAGAGAAGTCTAAAGATTCTTCCTGACTCCACATCATCAAGAAGGCACACTAAAGTTTCTGGCAGTCCTGCAGGATTCATTTCTGCCTTAGTCCCTTAAGGATCTCAAAGGACAGAAGTAGAGCTGAGAGGGACCACAGGTGTCAACATAGTCTAAAGTACCCTTACTGTGAAGATGAAAAAACTGAAGATCAGAATGGGGACCACACAGGTAATAAGCAGAAGAGCTGAGATTCTCATTGGCTTGTCCCGGACCCCTCCTAGTCTTCACCTCCTAGCTCTCAGCAGGCGAGCCATTAGATTTGCCTCTTTTTATATCCCCAGGGCTTAGAATGTGTTTAATAAAATGTTTTTTGATTGATCACCTCCCAATTTATAGCAGCTAGAATTTGTTGTGGCTATTTATACAGTGCTCTGAAAAACCTGTAAAGTCCTTTACATGTTAACTTCTTTTATTTTCACTACAGGGCAGCGAGGTGGCACAGCGGATAGAGTGCTGGGCTGGGAGTCAGGAAGATTCATCTTCCTGAGACACTTACTAGCTGTCTGACTCTGGGCAAGTCACTTAACCCTGTTTGCCTGTTTCCTCATCTGTAAAATGAGCTGGAGAAGGGAATGACAAACCACACCAGTATCTTTGCCAAGAAAATCCCAAATAGGGGCACAAAGAGTCAGACACAACCCATCAACAACATCCTCCCAACGACCCTGGGAAGTCAGATGCTGTTTTTATTTCCATTTTACAGATGAGGAAACCGAGGCAGATAGAGGTTAAATGACCAGGCTAGGGTATTGCAGCTAGCATCTTCTGAGGCCAGATTTGAATTCAAGTCTTCCTGACTCCAGGTCTTATGCTCTATTTACTAGCTATCTCAATTTATCTTTTTTTATATCTTGTTTATACATAGATGTTTGCATTAGGTCTTACCCATCAGACTGTGGGCTTCTTGAGGTCAGAGCCTGTGCTGATTTTTTTTTTTTTTTGCTTCTAATTGCATCCCCTTGGCTTAGCACAGTGCCTAGCATACAGTAGGCACTCAATTTATCCTCTCTGCTTAGCACAGTGCCTGGCACACAGCAGGCACTCAATAAATGTTGCTGACTTGACTCCCTTCAGACGTAGCAGGTCTTTGGCATCCCGGTGCCTCCTACCTCCAGAGCCTGGGCAATCTAAGCACACTCCAAACCTCGTCTCTTCCCTTTTCCTAGACAACAAGCACTTCCTGTATGCCAGACACTGTGCTGGCTGGGGGGCATGATGTGGGGAGGTGGGCTTAGCTCTGGCCAGTGGGGGAGGGGGCTCAAAGGAGATGCCCAAGCACCAGGACCAAGAATTCTTCACCTCGGAATTCCCCACCCAACCCCCCACGTGAACCCACCCGCAACAACATATACACACAATATACACAAACACACCCAAACACAGGCACAAACAATACAGACAAAGACACTCACATGCACACAACACAGAGACACACACAGACACAAACAATGCACATAAAGATAGAGGCATACAACACACACATCAGACACAAACAATACACACAAAGATACTCAAACACAGATAACACACACACCACACACACAACACAGTCACATACAAAGGCAGAACAACAAACACACACAGACACCGACCACACACACCACTCCTCCCCAACACAAACACACAGAGAACTTTTTTGGAGGGGATCACCTGGCCCAGTCACAAGTCGAAATTTTCGAAATTTTCCCCGGGAAGGCTGATGACGTCACTGCTCCGCGACGAGCCCCCCTGGCGCGCCCCGCCCCCGCCGCCCGAAGTCACCAATCGCGCGCCTTCTTCCGGGTCTTCGCGCGCGCGGGCGGGACGGCGGCTGCAGTCGCACACTGCGTGACGCGCGGGCCCCAGCAACTGGGAAGAGCGGGGAGGAGGAGACCGTTTCGAGAACGCGCCGAGTCTGGACCCGTTGCCTGGAGGACTGAACTGAGTAAGTGAGAGAGGTCGAGACGCCCTAGGCGGGATGCTCCGCGAGGGTCAGGCCCCTATCCGCCTTTTTATTTTGTTTGGCCTCACTTCCCGCACCTTTCTAATTGCCTCCCTCTTCCCCCGCCCCTCATCTCTCTCCCCTCAGACCCTCCCTCTCGCCTTTGTGTCAGGGTGCATGCGCAGAAGGACTTCGGGCGTCCCCGCCCCCTCCTAGTCTTGAGTTGGGGCAGCCCCTGAGCTGGGCGGGGGGTTGGGGAGGGGGCAGGGTTTGATCCCCCGAGACACGCCCATTTAACTAGTCAGTCAATAAATATCTATTAAGCACCGACCTTGACCCAAGCACTGTGCATGCTGCCCGTCTAATTTACCACCTAATCATTCAACAAGCATTTATTAAGTGCCAACTGTGTGCCAAGTGCTGTCCATTTAACCCCTTTAGTTTACGGTCTAATCAGTCAGTGAGCTTTTATTAAGCACCTGCCCGGCGTTGTGCATTCCATCCAGTCTTGCTAGGCCCGTGGCTGTTCACCAGGAAGAGCCCCCACCTCTGTCCCCAAGCCAGGAATACTGCCCCCTCCCCCACCTTCATCCTTGCCTCCTGGCTTCCTTCAAGTCTCCATTCATGCCCGCCTTTCCCGGACCTTATTTTTAGTGTCTTCTCTGAGATTGTCTCTAGTTGAACCTGTACGGAATTGTGGGCGCGTTGGCTCCCCTGTTAGACTGGAAACTCCCTGAGGGCAGGAACTTTTTTTTTGCATTTATCCCCAGTGCTTAGCATGATGCCAAGCACAAAATAAACCCTTAATAAATAATAGGTGACTTGATTTCCCTCCCTTTAGTTTACCCCTTAATCAAGATTTTGTGACACCTGTGTGCCAGACACTTAGCATTCCATAGGTTTAATTTGCCACTAAATCAGTAAGCATTTAGCTGATGTGATGGATATGAAGTTGTAATAAAAGTATTAGACTTGAAGTCAGGAGACTTGAGGGGCAGCTGGATGGTGCAGTGGATAGAGCACTGGGCTGGAAGGCAGGAAGACTTGGATTCAAATGTGGCCTCACAGAAGTTGTCTGGGGCAAGTCACTCAAGTACCTTTTGCCTCAGTTTCCTTGTCTGAAATAAGGATAATAATAGTACCTACCTTCCAGAGTTGTTATGAGGATTAAATGAAATAATATTTGTAAAGTGCTGTGTTGGTAAGCAAAATGGGCTCTTAGCACTTAGTTCAACCAAGTACCCTTGAAGAGTTTGGCTTTTGTTTCCTTTGAGTGATTCAGTGTGTTTCATTGAGCTAAGTGCTAAGCCCCAAGCTCTAACCCCTATTAGGTGTTAACCTAACCTATGTGGATGTGAACCTCCCAGGGTCCTGAGGGGAGGGGCTCACTCAAGAGCTAATCATAGCAGCCTAAGTTCTGGTCATTCAGATGACGTTCAATGACATCTGAAACCGTATAAGCAGAGAAGACAGAACCATTTGCGCAGGGCTTTCACTCGTGGTGGTGCTGAGGCGGAAACTCCCAAGGCAGCTGTAGCTGGGAGCCCTCCCGCTTATAACCCGGATGCTGAGACTTTGTTAAACTCTGGTAACTATGCATTGAGATTTGAATCAGACAAGGTCTGTCTGTTGATGTTTGTACTTTGTGTTTTATTCTGAAGTTCAGGGTGCTGGCTTTTTCCCCTGAACTAAGTGAATGATATTTGTGTGCTGAATTAAAGTAAGCTTGTCAACCCCTTAACTTTGCTTTCCTTAGTTAAGCAGATCAAAAGAACCTGTGTTTTTGCAGCGTGCTGGTAGCATTCTTCTTGTTGGGCTTATGTTGGTCTTTCACCCCCACAACAGCTGCTAGCTGGATTGTTGAAACAGGTGCTTGATCCATGTTAAGCACCATATAAGTGCTAGTTATTATTATTTTATTCCCAGCTCCATTACTTTGCACTGGGCCAAGAGGCAAGAAGTTGTTCTGTCATTTTTTTTTTCAGTCGTGTGTGACTCATCATGATCCCATTTGGGGTTTTCTTGGCAAAGAAACTGGAGTGATTTGCCATTTCCCGCTCCTACTCATTTTACAAAAAGTCTGCTGTCAGTGAAATAAAGGCAATGTGGCAGTTGGCTAGGGGATGTGACTTTGCAGGAAAAGTATAGCATATCTGTATATCCTCATTTTTAAAATAGATTACTGTACCTCCTTATCTCTTAGACTTGTTCTTCCAAATTGAAGGCAGACTTTTGTTTTGGTAAGAAGGGTGGGACTTTTTTGTTGTCTTCTCTTTTGGAATGTTAAGGCAGTCAAGTGCCTTTAATGAGTCTTGCCTTTGTTTGAATGGAGCAGGTAAAGTGAGACCTTTTGCTGTCTTTTGTTTTGGAGTGCTTCTCAGCACTAAGGCAATGGGGAGTCATTGATTGGAAACAGTGTATATGCTGTGGTGCTAGTGATTGAAGAACTTTCCCACACCCCAAATGATAACTAGGCCCTGAGCCCTCAGGGCCCTGAACAGGGGTTTATGTGCTCAAAGGTTAGGTTTCACCTCTGGGGGTATACTCATTGAAAGAGTGTTGGTGACAGGACCCTGGGTAGCCGTCAAAGCCCCGCCCTTTGAAAACCCAGATGTTGGTGCTTCTCTCTGGTAACTATATATGTTATGTCTTGATCAGAAAAAAAAAGCCTGTCTGTTGATCTGTTTGTAATTTCTGTTTGTATTTGCTCTGAACTTCAGGGTGCTGACTTTTCCCCCTGAACTAAGTAAATGATATATGTATGTTTAATTAAAGTGAGATTGTTAACCCCTTAAAGTTGCTTTCCTTAGAAAAGCAGATGAGAGAACTAGTGCTAGCAACCCTCCTGTGTGCTGGTGTTCTTGGCTTTGCACAGCCACAGTAGCAACAAGTAGCATTGTTGTTACAGCTTCATCATCAGTATATGGGTTTTTTAAAATAATATTTTTCCCAATTACATGTAAAAACAATTTTAAGTTTTTTTCCTTAAATTTTGATTTCTAGAATCTCTCCCCCTCTCTTCTACTCTCTCTCTCTGAGACAGTAAACAAGTCAATATAGGTTATACATGTGCAATCATGCAAAGCATATTCCCATATCAATTATGTTTTAAGAGATACTTTTACACTTACGAGAACATGTACTTACCATGTAGGATTGTCCTGGCCGTCTCTGTTGTGCTACTTAATAGCAGTGTGACTTTCAAAAAGTCACATAACCCTTCTGAGGCTATTTCCTCACCTTTAAACCAGAAATTATAATAGTCGAAACTAGCATTCAGAGAATGAAATGAGATAATGAATATAAAAGTGTTTCAGCACCCGTAAACTGTCTGTGACATACTTTCCTTTATTTCTTCACTACCATAATAAATTGGAAATGAAAGTTCATAGTATCATCTGCAGTCCTCTATGAATGAATGAAAAAGCTAAGTGCTTACTATATGTAATGAAAAATTCTGTGCTAAGTGCTGGAGATACTTAGAATCAGTCAGTAAACATTTATTAAGCACGTACTGTATGCCAGGTATTATGCCAGGGATACAAAAAAGAAGTTGAAAATGGGTGGTGGAGTTACCTGGCTTGGAGGCATGATGAAGTCATACAACCCAGTGGAAAATATTTGGAGAGATAAGAGTTTCAGAGTTGATTTTGTCTTACAGAATGATGTGCTAAATGGAAAATTATCAGGAGGAATCCTTGGGTGCCCTCCTTAAATGCTGGAGAATCAGGGAGGAGCTCCAAGCAGAAAGAAATGGGGGCCCCAGAGGCAGGGGCTGTTGAGGAGGTGTGAATTTTGAAGTCTATTTCATCTTCCAGAATGATGAGTTTCTGGAGATGATAACATGAGATGACGTCAGGAAGGCAGTCTCTGCTTTCAAGAAGCTCACATTCAAGTCAGATGAAAAGGTGCCAAGGTCCTTAAGTACAACAGCAAAGCATCTGGTAATGCATTTTCTTTGAGTCATTTCTACTGATAAAATACCAGCTTCTGGTGTTAAAATTTGACAGTGCCAAAGACCTTTGTGACAAGAACTCTCTCTTCTGGATTTTCAGTAGCTGTGGCATCTACAGAAGCAACTCCCAACATAGAAGCTGCTTCTCAAGATGGTTGCTTCAAGGACTGTAGGACTGGCATCTGGAGGGTATTGCCATTTGTAGGGACTTTGGTTTTACCCATCAGTAGCAATTGGTATTGGTGATGGTGGTAGTAGTGAGTGCTTACTATGTGTAATGCATCCCCATTCCTACAGTGATTACTCCCCTACTTGATGACTTTGAGGACTGGGCTGAATGTAAGGCTCATATTCTGGGCAAGAACAGCTGTGCCTAAGGCTTTTGAGTTCAGAGTCCTGGGCCTTCTCTATTTGCGTCTAAGAGTAGGTGTCAGTTGAAATGGTGCTGTTGGTTTGACTTGGCTGGCATATGCTAGCCCCTTCTCTTGGTCAGGATATCTTGCTGCTTAGGGTTGGTATGACTGCCTCATAGGTGGCAGTTGGTGGGGATGGCTGGTCCTTTCTCCACAGGAGTTCCTTCCCTGGATGATGGTTTTAGGGGCTCGATTAGAATAAGTATTTCTGGGTCAAGAAGAGGTAGTGCTACCACTCTCAGGGACCCCTAGGTTACCTGCCAGTAGATAACAAACATGATTAGTGATTGGTATATGGTAGTTTTTGAATGGACCCCTTTCCACCATGATTGCTGTCCTCAGTGCTAACTAGCTATGAGGCCTAGATAGGAATCAGGGCTGGTGGGCTGGGGGGCATTGCTATTCCTAAGGCTCTTGGGTTCAAGGTACTGATGATCTCTATCAGGATCTAGGAGAAATGGTGGTAATGGTGGTTGGACTTGCTTTGATACATGCTACCTCCTATCTCTTCTTTGGGGTGATATGCTAGGATGAGGGAGTCATCTACGTAGAAGAAATAATACTTGAACACAACTGAGCTTTTTATATTGAAATGTTCATATTTTATGTTTAAATTCACAATAAAAAAGAAAATTTAAAAAGTGTCCCAGGAGCAAGAAATGGGAGCAGTGGATTAGACCAGAAATATCAAATGAGCTGACTATAATTTGCTCCCAAGTACAGCCTGGACCAGATTAAAATGGAATTTGGAAATTTTTAACAAATTAAATTTTTAAAAAAACAATATAACATAGATGATGCTAGTTCTTGGTTTTCTAAGTCAATATTCAGCCATAGGGATCCATTTCTATTCAAGTTTAACACCACTGGCCTAGACTACACAGAATGAACAGCATCGTGGTGTAATGGAAAGAGTAGCGTTAAGTTTATAGTCTCTTATGCCCTTGGCATGTCAGTTCTCTCTGGCCCTCAGTTTTCTCATCTGTAAAGTACTCGGGGTAAATTAGATGACCTCTAAGGTCCCTTCCTACTCAGAATCTTTGAACTTTGCCTTTTCAAATCCTCTCCATCCTTCAAGGAAGCTGCAGGTACCACTATCTCCATGTAACCTTCTCTTATCCTTCTAGCTGAGCAGGATCTTTCCTTCCTCCCAATTCATTATAGCACTTTGTTTCAATCTCTCTTATATACTAAATGCACTCTCATGTACATAGAACACCTATTTAATTGTAAATTATTTGAGGAACAATGTCTGTCTTTCGCTGAATGACTGGGTTGATTTATTCATAGAAACTGTTATTTGATGGATGAGTAACTAAATGACTAGAGTAAATCATTGATTTATAACATTAGTTTCACTGCGTTCCAGTTATGTCTTGAAGCATTTCATGACAGTTTTTAAAAATAGCAAAAATCCTATTTAGTTCACTTGTCCTTCTATTTAGTAGATAGAACTAAGGAGAACTTAGTTCTCCTTAGTTCACTAAAATTCTTTTAGTTCAATTAAATTTATCCCATATATCTCTTTTAGGGGATGGGGGGTGGGGATCACAAACTCTAAGAGAATACAAGAATTCTCCAAATTAAAAATGTTTATCAAAAGATATAGTTTAATTCAACATATTATCTCCACAAAGCTTTGTGTTTATAATCACCATAGAAAAGATTAACATTTTTATTATTTGAAAATTAGTATCTATCACAATGTCTCTGGAAATAGTAGGATTTCAGATTCCAGTTTCAGTGTGAACCTAAAGCTGTGTGACCTCTCAGCTCAGCCTTGAGAGCATTACCTTCCTAATCTTTCCCAATTCTTTTGGTGACTTGCTGACCTTTATAATTCTGAATAGTTTGTTTAAAGCTGGAAGACATACTGTAGCATTCAGCAAAACAGCTTGTAAAACATTTTTATTATTTTGTCATCTTGGTGCATGGCTGTATTGCTGCTGAGATGGTGTTAGCCCTAAAGAGAGAGGTGGGAACCTTTATAATTACTCAGTCAACTAACATTTATTATTTGCTTATTTATGTGCCAGACACTGTGCTTAAATACTGATATAAAAATCAAAATAGCCCCTGCTTTCAAGGAACTCATATTCTGTCAGAGGAAACAACACATACATACACAATTACATACTGAAAATATTCAAAGTAATACAAAGTTGTTTGGGGAGGTAGAGTATACTTGGGAAGAGGGTGGCTGTTGAGCTGTCCTAAAAGAAATCAGGGATTCTAACAAATACCGATAAGCAGTGACATTCAAAGCATGAGGGACTGCATATAGGTTGCCAAATGAGGCAGGGGATGGAGTGTCTAGTGCGAGGAAAAGCACAGTAGCTTGACTTGTACAGGAAAGGGAATAATGTATAATGAACCTAAAAATGTAGGTTAACACCAAATTGTTAAGGCCTGAAAGTAATAGGAAGACAATAAAGTATTGCAAAGGGGAGTAACAGTTTCAGGCTGTGCTTTATGAAATCTTTGACAGCTGAGTGGATGGTGGATTGGTGTGGGGAGAGACTTGAGATGAGGAGACAAGTAGAATCCTATTGCCATAGGTTTTTTCTCCAGTTTTCCCAACAGTTCTTATCAAAAAGGCCCTTTTTTTCCCTAAAGTAATTTATGTTTTCAGGTTTATAGAACAGACTTATTGAATTCCATTATTTCTAATTGTTCTTTGGCTAGTCTGCTCCGCTAATCTACTTTTCTATTTTTTTTTAACCAGTACCAAGTGTTTCTGATGATTGCTGCTTTATAGTATGGGCAGCTATGTGGCACAGAATGCCAGGCCTGGAGTCAGGAAGACTCATCTTGCTGAGTTCAGATGTGGCCTCAGACTTACTACATGGGTGACTGTGGGCAAGTATGAGGAAAGCTGATCACCACAGAATCGATGCTTTCAAATTGTGGTGCTGGAGAACTCTTTTGAGAATCTCTGGGCCTCTTGAAAGGAAATCAAATCAGTCTACATTTAAAGAAATTCATTCAGGCTGTTCACTGAAAGGTTAAATACTGAAGCTTAAATCCCTTTGGAAAAGACTGATATTGGGCAAGATGGAAGGCAAAAGGAAAAGGGGACAGCAGAGGATGAGATAGATATCATGGAAAACTATGAACGTGAGCTTGGACATGATGAGGTTAGGGAACCATATGTTTTTAGGGGTGCTTGAGATCCCAAAATACTGACACACTGAGTCCTGCGGAATGAATTCGACTCAAGCCTTCTCAGTCAAGGAAAAATAAAGTTTATTAAAGATTTGCTATATTGGGTGGACTCTTAGGGAGCCTGAGAATTTGTGACGCTAATGCCAGCGGGCTAGATTCAATCTAAGCTGACCTAGATTGAGTCTGAGCCCCTTTATGGAGGCAAGATGAAGCTTTGTGGGATTGTGGGAGGGATTGAGGGGTGGTCAGCTCCTCTGGGTTGACTAGAGGAGGAGTTTAGGGAGGGTCTTGAGGAGGAGTCTAAGGAGGATCTTTATGGGACTGGGGTGACTAGAGGTCCAGACTCCAGGAACCAAGAGAATGAGATTTTGATGGGATCAAGGTGGGAAGCAGCTCAACCCTACTGGGCTAGGCTAGGCAGACATTAGGGCCTAGATAATGAAAGGCTCATGGCCTCAGGCAAAGGCCAGATCAAGTGGGGAAGATTCAAGGAGAGTTCCAGGGGGTTCCCAGAGACTGAACCCCATCAGACAGATTTTGGGAGATCGTAGAGGATGCAAGAGCTTGGCATGCTGTGGTCCATGGGATCATGAAGAGTCAGACATGACTCAATGACTGAACAACAGCTTCGTAATAGAATTTGAGGTCTATAAGTGCTATTCCCCTTTCATTCCTACCTTTTTTTCTTTTGTTCCTCCAAATAAATTTTATTACTTTGTCCAGCTTCATGAAGTATCTCTTTGGTAGTTTGGTATAGCACTAAATCTGTAGTTCTGGGCTGAGCCTGACTTAAGCCATTCCTTTGGTAGTTTCAGGTTTGATATTAGAACAAAATGAGATACTGGTAGGTCATGCAGTAGTTACGAATATGAAATTTACTTAGCCATATAAGAAGGATGCTCAGCAAAGATATATAGTGAAGGACACCTTGAGTAGATTTAACTGAACAAAGTTCCCTTGTCTGAGTTGCCCAGTTTTTTCCCCACCAGCCAGCTCACCCAGAGCTCCTTGTGGTTCTTTCATACTCAACCAGAAAGTGATCCACCTGAGCCTTTGGTTTCCCTGAGACATTCAAGTTTTCAATACTTTTCATGGGAAAACTAGCCTGATTTTTATGGGTGAAGGAATTAAGATATTTCTCCTACCACATCAGTAAATTAACTTTGTTAGTATTGTTACTTTTATCTCATTTGTATATAGCTCAACCACCAGCACTGAATATTCCTCTATTTAAATTGCTCTTTATTTCTTTGAGAAACATTTTGTGATTGAATCTCTGTAGATATTGAGTGTGCTTTGGTAGGTGGATTTAAATTTTTTTTGTATTTTGTAATTATTTAAATGAGACTTCCTTTTCCATTATTTTTTCTTGGATTTCGTTATTATTGTACAGAAATGCTGTTGGGTTTTGTGGCTTTAAATTTGTAGATTGCTACTTTACTAAAGTGTACTAAATATCTCAGTTTCTTTGCTGAATACGTGTTTTCTAGGTAAGTCATCAGATAATCAGTAGATAGAAGTAGTTTTATTCTCCACTTTGTCTCTTTTATGTCTCTAGGTTCTGACTCTTTTCTTTTTGCTATTGCTAGCATGTTTAGAACCTTATTAAATAATAGCAAAGGAATCTTTGATTTACTCCTGTATTTACTGGGAAAGGTTCAGGTGCTTCCCCAATGCATATACTACTTTAGCTTTAAATAGATAATTCTTAACTTTTTTTTTTAAGATTCCTCTAAGCCAGAAGTTTCAAATATGCTAACATAAAGTTTGTTGTTGTTGTTCTGTTGTGTCTAACTCTTTGTGACCCCATTCAGATTTCTTGGCAAAGAATACTGGAATGGTATTTTCTTCTCCAGCTCATTTTACTGATGAGGAAAGTGAGGCAAATAGGGTTAGGTGACTTGCATATGATCACCCGGCTTGTTAGTGGCTGAGGCTGGATTTGAATTCAAGTTTTCTAATTCTAGGCCCCTCCGCTGAGACACCTAGCTGCTGACATAAAGTATAGTAGCCCAGTTTCGAAGTTGAGTGTGACACTGATGGGGATTCACAGAGTCCAGGAACCCCAAAACTGGAGTTCACTGACAGGGAGGGGCAGTCTGGAATGAATTTGAGGTCTCAGGCATTCTTTAAGTCAAGGTGGCAAAGTTTTATTGTTACCCTTTTCAGCAGGCAAGAGTTCTTAGAGAACCTGCAACCTTAGAGGGATACAGTTAATGTTTATGTAGAATAAACTACAGTAAAACATATGCCAAATATGTTAACTAGGTGATTCAGGGTGGGATTAGGGAGTGGTTAAGGACTGGTCAGTTCTTAAGGGAACCAGCTCCTTTTGTATCTTCTGCTCAGGTATTTTACCCAGAGTTCACTGGGAAATAGCCTAAGGGGGAGCTGCTTGGAGGTGTGGTTTTAGGCCTAAGTCAACTAAGAGTCAGGGCTGACTGGGAAATATCCAGGCTGCCTCCATCAATGTCTTATTAGACAAGATAAACATAAGGGAGTATACATATATCTAAGTCTAGGATACATGTGATAGGTAATGTGAGTAGTAACTATCTCTGTGAGCCAGTACACAGCCAGTTCAAACTAATAAATTCTATAGGTACACCTGGCTACTGTATCAGAAAGAGAGATAAATATTTTGCTAGGGCATACTGTCCTGTTTTGCTGGATCATACTGTCTTTGGGCTGGAGAGAAATCGTCTGAGACATTGTTTTGAGCCTAGGGAGAAATGTGATTTTGGAACTGGGGTCCAAGGACCCCATCATTACCTCTGCTCTTTGTCTGTATTTTGTGGGGCTTTTAAGCATAACAGGTTTTACTTTGTCAGAGACTTTTTCTGCATTTGTTGAGATAATCTTCTAGTTTTGGATGTTTTTGTTTTTAATATGGTTGATTTTATTAATTGTTTTCCTTAATGTTGGACCATATTTGCATCTCTGGTATGAAAATGCCATTTAGTTAAGTGTGATTTTTTTATGGTGGGTTTCAATAATATAACATGTCACAGATTTTAAATATTTGTACCTCTGCTAGCAGTAGTTTGGGTATTGTCCTGAATTTTAAAAACAGCAACCACACAGAAAATCAGTGACTGATCAGATGTGTGGGGTACAGAGATTCAAAAGGAGTGGTCCATGAGAGAAGCCCATTATCTCAAGTACCATTTACAGACACTTTAGGAGACAATGAGATTTGTTGAAATTGAGAGTCCTACCTCAACTCATGCAAATAGTCCTTCTCCTAGCCTTTTCCATTAGAATACCCCCGCTCTTCATAGTTATAAAACCCCATTGGGTTGCTGGCAACATGCATTGTTGGCTCAAGAGCATTCCTTGGTGATCATACCTGGAGTCAGACTCAAGAATAATATCAATTAACAGTCTTATAAGATCTTGAATAGCAAGTTCCAGTGATGAGAGAGAGCTTCAGGTGGATTCACCTGTCAAGGGTCACATATCTTAGACCTAGATAATAAGTATTGACTATAATTTCACATATTCATCACAACTTGTTATAACTAGTACTTGTGCGAAGTAGATTTTTCTCTTCCTAAGTTAAACATTACACAAGTGATTTTGCTTTGAGATTGTTAATAACAAACATAAAACACTTGGGATGTATGAATATAATAATCCCAAATTCTATAGAGAGAACAGATTTCATGAAGCATTGTCTATAGTGGAACTTGTTCATTTATTAACCATGTTCAAATGGACACAAATATGGACCACTGTGTATATACCTTCATTTAGAAATAAAGGGTCCAGACTCTTTTCTCTCCCAATTGTCTGCACACTGATTGTTTACAGTACAGTAAATGTTTGTTGAAAAATAAATGCAAGTCAATGATATTTCCTTAAGATTATTAGTGGAAAATATTTGGAGATCATTAAAAATGTTCTTATGGAATATTGAGTTAGGGATTTTTAGCCTACTCATTAAAAAGAAAATCTTTGAAGAAATAATCCTTAAAAAGCTAAAAATACCTGAAGTTTTACTTTATAAACTATAGCTAATATGAAAAAGAATTTAAATACTTTTTAAAATGCAATTTCTGAACTTTACAGTAATGGAAACAGAAACTGGCAATCAGGACAAATCAATGGAAGAGGAAAACACTGAACAGAAAAAAGAGGGAGAAAAAAAGAAGCGGTCAAGAGTCAAACAGGTGCTTTCAGATATTGCTAAGCAAGTGGATTTCTGGTTTGGGGATGCCAATCTTCACAAGGACAGATTTCTTCGAGAGCAAATAGAGAAGTCTCGAGATGGATGTAAGTTTCCTCTTATACATTATATGTATTAACCATGTATGCAGTAACTTTGTAATTAGTAACTTTTCTATATGTGTTAATCTGTAAATTCAGTGCAATTTCTACAAACTTACATGGAATAAATCTTTTAAAATACTATATAATATAGTTAGCTTTGAACAAAAGCAGATAACATTCTTAGTGAAATTATTGGGTCCCAAGGCATGATTATTTTTGTCACTGCCAGATTGTGTGCTGCCAGATTGCATTTCAAAACACATTCTGGTTAATTGCAATTGCACCCGTGGTGAAAACCTGTACAGGTTTCTGCACAATGCAAGTAAGCCAGAGTACTTTCTTTTTCAGCCATTTTTGCCAAGATATGATATAGTACATCAGAGTAATATTAATTTACAATTCTTTGGAGCTGTAATAAGATTGAACTTCAGTTGTTCTTTAAAATATTTTTATCCTCTTTTGTAAATGTTTCCTAACCTTTGGGCATTTATCTAATAGGAACTTTGTGGCATTGTTCATTGGGTATTTGCTTCTTATGAATTTCAGATGCTGTATTTTTGCCTGTATATTTCTCTCAAATTTTTTCCCAATGTAATATTTTTTTTCTACTTTGATTATATTGTTTTGTGAGATCACCGTCCAGTGAGTAAGCATATTGTTGTGTTTTTACTATGAATTAGATCAAAAACAGAGCTGTGAACTGATCACTCAGCTGTTCATACATGTGACCCGGCAATCCAGCTCTTGGATATATATACCCCAGTCACGTCAAGGAAAGAAAGATTTGCGCACACACACACACACACACACACACACACACACACACTCACACTATTGTCATTGCTATTGTGGTAGCAAACAACTGTGATATAACAATTGTTATATTGCTATTGTGATAGCAAAAGAAACAAAAACCTTAAAACAATGTTGGATGCCCAGTAATGAGGGAAAGGCTAAAAAAATTGCAGTATATGAATCTTTTGTTGTTCAGTTTGTTTCAGTCATGTCCAATTCTTCATGACTCCATTTGAGGTTTTCTTGGCAAAGATACTGGAGTGGTTTGCCATTTCCTTCCTTAGCTCATTTTAGAGATGGGAAACTGAAGCCAACTGGGTTAAGCGACTTACCCAGGGTTACACAACTAACAAGTGTCTAACAAGTGTCTAAGGCCAAATTTGAACCTGAATGTTCTTGACTCCAGGCTTGGTGCTCTATCGCCACCTAGCTGCTCCATATGAATATAATGGAATATAATTATTTTGAGAAAACACAGATATGAATCATTCAAAGAAACATAAGACTTATACAAATTGATGAAGAACAAAGTGAAGAGAACCATGACAATTTACAACATATGTAATATATATTATATAGAAAGATCTATAAAAGCAGCCGTACAAGAAAACTGATCTCAGATTAATCTCAGGGACCATACTTGGTCCTGGAGAACAAATAATTGCCCCTTCTTAGAATGGGCTAATTTGGAATGTCATTCCCTGAGCTGGCAGATTCAGGTGTTCTTTCACTTGGTTCTGCCTAAATTTTCTTTTATTCCCCCAGCTGTTCTTCCTCCTAAAAGTTACCTTATATCAATTTTGTATATGTTTTTATCTATACTTAAGTGTGTGAGTGTGTGTGTGTGTGTGTGTGTGTGTGTGTATGTATGTATATTTGGCTCCCCTAATAGACTGATCTTTTTGGATGCAGGGACTTTCTTTTCTTCATTTATTTATTCATAGCACCGAGCATACTTCCTGGCAAATAGTAGGCACTTAAAAATGTTTGGGACAGATTGAAGGAGAGGTTCAGTGGAGGAGATATGACTGGTATAAAAACTGAAAGGCATCAATAAAACCTTTTTTAAAATCAGTTAAACCTAAAGAAGAGAGATAGTTGCAAACAGTATAAAGATGGCTTACAGGTTCGCCTTGGAAAAGGAAATAAAGGAATTGATGGAGTTGGTTTTATGCAAGAAATAGGCAACAAAAAACACTTAATAGAACCCTTGTTCTTCTTTCTTTATTTTTTTTTTTTTTTTTTTTTTTTTTTTTTGCTTTTTGGCAGGGCAGTTGGGGTTAAGTGACTTGCCCAAGGTCACACAGCTAGTACATGTGTCAAGTGTCTGAGGCCAGATTTGAACTCAGGTCCTCCTGACTCCAGGGCCAGTGCTCTACTGACTGCGCCACCTAGCTGCCCCCCAGAACCCTTGTTCTTTTCATGTTATATTGCTCAAAAACCATCCAAAAACTTAATAAAAAGAAACTATGAAGATGGTTATTACATCTTTCCCACCAACTCTTATTTCAAAGGATAAGGAAGTAAAGAGATTCTGCTAAGAACTCATTTATGCCCTGCAAATTAAACCAGTGTTTAATATTCAGTGACTTAAATGCAAAAGTGGGAATGCAGAAGTTGGACAAAAAATGTTGGAAAACATGATTCAGGCATAAGAAACAAAAGGTGGTTGTTTGGAGACTATACAGTCTCTCATGCCTATATATCATGAATATTTTCCTTAAGAAAAGATTTGAGTGGCACTAGTTATAACCAGGATCAAATAACATCACAAAAAATGAAATCAGTTGTATTTCACAGGAAAGAACTAGTCATATGGGAGTCATTTGTGAATCAGCTGTTTGTATATAGTTAGATTATTGAATTTTTAGAGAATTGATTAAAACTAATGTCATTAAAAATAGAAATAAACATGTATAGAAGCAATTGAAAATAATTCAGTTGGGGCAGCCCCAGTTTTGACCTATTGAAACAAGCCATTCATGCTGGAAAACAGAAAGCGAATAAAAGAACAGATGTTAACATAGACTAGTATCAAATGAAATATTTGTAAAACCCTTAGCGCAGTGCCTGGAACATAGTAGGCACTTAATAAGTGTTTATTTCCCTCCTTCCTACTGCTATTGTATAGGAAATTGAACAGCTGGAAATTAATCATCACAAATAAGGGTGATCAAAATTACTTAGAAACTACCTTAGTCAGAAAACATTGCCAGTTAGAAATAGCAGCCAAGGACATTCATTCACAGTCATTTATAATTTCAGAAACCCTCAGTTTCCACTAAGCTACCATCAGATTGGCAAAGATGACAAAAAAGAAAAATCGTAAATATTGGAAGTGCTATGGGAGGAAAGGCACAATAAGTGGAGCACACTAGAAATTGCTCCAGCTGTCCTGGAAAGCAATTTGGGAAAATATCCCCAAAGTCTTTCAACTAAGCATATATTGTGAGGCATATACCCCAAAGAATTCAAAGACAGAGAAAGAATCCCTTTGTACAAAAATATTTATAGGAGCACTTTTTGTTAACAAAGAATTATAAACAATGTAGCCAACCATCATTTGAGTGAATGGCTGAACACAGTGTGTCATGTTAATGAAATAGAATATTACTGTACCATAGAAGTAAGGAATTAAGGTTGCGTTGGAACGGTGCATGATGTATATAAATGGGCCACAACATAAAGCCAAAGAAAAATTATTAAAAAAGCAAAGGGTGTCAACAGAGAGATGTGTAATAGGAAAAGGAGATGGACGTCATGAAGAGTGAGGGATATTTGATGGACAGCCTGCGTGTATTCCCTCAGTATCCACAGAAGCTCAAGAGGAAAGCTCAGAAGGAAGGTCCTTCTGCACACTTAGCTTTGAGGATTTGTGGGAGGACTTTCACAAATTTCTCTAGGGCCTGAAAGGAATGGGTTGGTTGTGAGCAGCCCAATAAATCTATGTCAATGAGGTCAGTTAGTTACTCAGTATGTATTAAATACTTAGTATGTACTAAACTCTAAGGATACAAACACAAAAGTGAAATAATCCTTGCCCTAAAGGAGCTTAACTTGAGAGATTTCATAGCTCTATTGAAATGTTATGAGAAAACTTTTTGCCAGCCATTTTCCCAACTATTTATTAATAAAGCATTTCCCCTAGTTTTGATTAGCTGCAGGTTTACCAAAAATAAATCTAGTATGTTTGGTCTCTTATCTGGAGTGTCAACCATTGAGTTTTACAACTATTTTCTTTCTTTCTTTCTTTATTTTGCCTTATAGCTGGTAGCTTTGAGAGGAGGGGAGCATTACAAATATTTTGAAGTCAAGTCCACACAGTAATCTCTTTTATATGACTTAATCCATTCCCATGAAAGAATCCACTGATATTTTTTTTACTGATATTGCACTAAATCTGTAAGTTCATTTAGAAAGCCTTATCATTTGCCACATTGATCTGTTTTATTGAACCAGTCATAAACATTAAATTTCTTGCCAATTTAAATCTTTATTGCTGTCATTTCAGCTTTATACTTAAGTTTGTCTATTACTTTTAGTTACAGTTTCTTTTTATACTTTTATTGGTAATACAAAAATGCTGAAGATTCTGTAAGTGTATCTTGTAACCCACAACCCGGTGACATTTATTGTCTCATTTTTTCTTTTAAGAATAAAGAATTTCCAGGGGGGAAAAATTGCTATCTTCATATTGCATTTCTAACATATTTCCTAAATTATTTTTGTTTTCTTATTGCAGTTGTTAGCATTTCTAATACTATATCAAATGTAAGTGAAGAATGATTACACTTGTTGTACCTCCTTTTTTAGTAGTGAGGCTACTAGTGTTTCTCCGTCATTTCCCTTTAGCTCTAGGTTTCAAGTTGATACTTCTCTTCCTGTTCTTCTTAGTATTTTTAATTTTGAACTGATGTTGCGTTTTTATCAAAGATCTCTTCAGCAAAGGACAAAATAGTGCCATCAGAGCATTCCCTAAATATTCCCTACATTTTATTTGGTGTCAAGAGGTAAAACCACAATATTTATTTTACTTATCAGTATTTTGTATTTTTTGATTCATTTTCATTAATGAGATTAGCCTAAAATTTTAAAAATGTTTTATGGGTTTTAAAATCAGGGCCATATTTCCTTGATAAAAATAATTGAGTATCATGCAATATCTTTATAATATTTAGTAACTGCCAAAATAGTATAGGAATTATTTGTTCTTTGATGGTTGGAAAAATTCTCCTACAAATTGAGCAGGGCTCTATGCTTTTTTTTTAAGGATAATTCATTGATACATTCAGTTACTTCCTCAGAAATTGGTCTCTTTCACAGAATCAAAGAATTTCAGTGTCCCTGTCTCTGGTCTTCTACCACCACCACCCCTCCCATTGCTGAATATTCCTAGGAAGCATTTGTCTGACTTTTGCTTGAAGAACTTTATAGTGAAAGGGAGCTCACTCCCTCCAAAGGCAGATTCTTCCATTTCATAGTTCTGATTGTTACATTTTTCTTGTATCAGGCCATAGCATGCCACATAATTGAACACAGTCCAGATGTGAGCTGATCAGGGCAGAGTGGCTGAAATTGGACTGCCCCCTCCTCAGTCACAAATGTGTCTCTCTGAATGGGCTGTAAGATCTAATTGCCTTTTTTGGCTAGTAAATTACAAAATGAACCCAGAGTTTCTCTGTGAAGCAAGGGGATCTGATTGTGTTATATGGGTGATTCATGGAACCCCAGCAACGGAAAATGAGGACCAACCAAAAGGCTTTGGAAAAGCATGTCACTGACTACATCTTGTTGATAAAAATAAGATGAGAAATGTTGTCAAATGCTTTATTAAAATGTAGGTAAGTTATTTTTATAATGTTCACCTGATGTATCAAGCTGGTAATCCTGTCAAAAGTAGTCAGTCACGCAGATCCTGTTGCAGCTTCTGCTTTCCCAAGTTTCTGGGTTTTCACAATATTTAAAGTCAAACAAACACATGAGCCTATGTGCAGTGTGCTCATTTGATAGATTCCATTTTGTTTCAGTTCTTGACAATTGACCAATAGTTGCCCATCTGTACCTGTCTTGTTCTACAGCAACTCTCAAAAATTTTCAGATGATTTTGTATTTACTTAATGCCGTATCTCTGAAAACAGGGATTTTCAGTTGACACTTTCGATCTATCCTACAGAAGAAAATATTGGTCAATAGCCTTTGGTTGTTATCTAGCATCACTTTTATCCACTTTTATTTCTTAATCTTTTTCTTTTCCCTAATTTACACTCCCAAGGCTTTGTGGTCTGTAGGTTTCCTGACTGGCCTCATTATATCCTGTATAACTGTTCTGCTTTTGTGTCCTGTTACCTGGCTTAATATCTTTTTGTGTCTCTTAAAAATGTAAATTTTAAAGAGGTCTTTCTATGTTCTTGTTGTTCTGTTAGCTGCTTCTACTTTTCCTTTTTGGAGTTTCTCTTTATAACTGGACCTTTCATAATTTCTTGTGTTTTAAGTGAAACTAAAGGCTTTACTTAACAAAGTAATACGAAAGTTATACTTATATACCTCAATCTGTTAAATACCAATACATATTATCTAAAACTATTAGGCAGATTATTATTTTCTTCCATTGATTTCCAGTAGTCTAAACCAAACAATTTCATACTTGAGACCTTCTTTTGGGCTGACTTCCTCTTTAGAATTTAAGTCCTTGATAGCCTACTTACATTGCCTCTTTATCCTACCAATACTTTACTCTCTTCTCAAATTAACAGAACTTTCAGGTGCCAACATCCATCAGAATGGCAAAAAAATAAAATTCTGTGATGGCTGGGTAAAGGTTAATAGGCAAACCTATTAACCTTTCTTAATGTATAGGTAAAATATGATGGTGTGCCACCTGAAGGGCAAAATATATGGGATAGCTAGGCTGGGCTCTTTAGATATGGATCTAACTAGATAAGTAACTTGCCCAAGGCCTACTAGTCAGAGCTAACCAGAAGTTACTTTTGGAATTTGAGGCAAGCTAGGTCAAAGATCCTTGTCCTCAATCCTTTAAGTTTTGTGAGTTTTTTTAATAAGCAGTTTACATTGAGTGCCATCTCTGGACATTTCCCAAGTATAAATTTCATTGACCGAGGGATTTGGGGTAATATGCAAGATTCCACTGACTTTAAAAATTTAGGTATATTAGCTTGATGACCTTGAATCCCTCAATGCATGGGAAAGTAGTTTTAAGCTTTTTTTGTGGCCACTGGAAACTTGGAAGTCATATTTGCAATTATGCCTAAGGTAAATTGGATTTTTTATAGAAGTTTGAGCTGCAAAAATTGATTTCCTTGCTACTCTTAGGTACAATAGTAGCTTCATTTTTATGAATTTTTTTACCCCTTAGATGTTGATATATCACTTCTTGTATCATTTAACAAAATGAAGAAATTGACAACTGATGGAAAACTGATAGCCAGAGCCTTGAAGAGTTCATCAGTTGTAGAGGTGAGTATATTTAGCTTCCTGGTAACCAAAATTTCCTTAGCCCTCTATTCATGAGCAGTTTTAACAAGGTTTTTTCTACCCCACCCCCCACCTTCGCTCCCCTTCAAGTTGGATTTGGAAGGTACAAGAGTAAGAAGGCGCCAGCCACTGGGTGAGAAGCCAAAAGATGTGGATGACCGAACTGTATATGTGGTAAGGTTTATATACAATTCTGAGGTTATGTGAAGACAAGGGGGTCACCTATCGGGTCTTTAGTGTTGAGAATTTAGTGAGACCCTAGACTTAAAATGGTTATGGCTGCAGATCTTGTCCCTCTTGTTTTCTTCCTTCTCCTGCCCCCTTCCCCAGCTTCCCTCCACATCCACTGTCAAGCTATCTCCTGGTAAATACCTCTAGCACTGGGGTGGGGGAAGTGCAGGATTTGTTTCTCCCTTGCCATCTGTAAAGAATTGATGCAGTTTTGTATGTCAGATTTCTTTAATTTTACCTACATGTGTTTCTTAGGAATTGCTTCCCAAAAATGTCAATCATAGTTGGATTGAAAGAGTATTTGGAAAATGTGGGAATGTTGTTTACATCAGCATTCCTCATTACAAGTCTACTGGAGATCCAAAAGGATTTGCATTTGTGGAATTTGAAACAAAAGAACAAGCAGACAAAGCTATAGAGGTAGGTGGTCAATACTGAGGTGAACTACCCCCACCCCCACAATGAGATGAGGGAGAAAGGGATTCGGGCAGAGGCATAGGTCATTTTACAACTTAAGAAACCAAATTTTAAAATAACAGATACTAACTTGACTAATTTCCTACTTGTTTAAGTTTTTAAATAATCCACCAGAGGAAGCACCAAGAAAACCTGGAATGTTTCCAAAGACAGTGAAAAATAAACCTATTCCTGCCCTTAATACCAGTATCTGTAGAGCTGCTGGTAGGTCTCATTTTTCATATTTGGTTTTTAATTTAAAGTTTGTCATGTTTCCACATTTAATGATGTGATTTGTATACAGAGGAAAAGAAGAAAAAAAAGAAAAAGAAATCACGAATAAAAAAGGAAGGTGCTCAGGCAGCAGTAGAAATGAAGGAAACAAATACAGACACCCCTGATGAACATGATGAACATTTAAGCAAGCTTAAAAGGCACAGGACAACGTCAGAGGGCTCAGAAGTGGGTAGTTCAGATATCCAAAGGCCACCTTGTAAGAAAGAAAAGAAAAAAAAGGAACGATCTGACGTGTTGGGTTTACCTGAAGAAACCAGAGGAGGGAAGAGGAAGAGAAATAGTTCTGGAGATGTGGATACATTGATACCAAGTTCAAAAGTCAAGAAAAGCTCTCTTAAGGAAGAAAGTGCTAAAGATGAGCATCAAAAAGTTGAAATGCCAAAGGATTGTAAAGGTAGAAGAAAACAAGCCATTTTTGCATGCTGTTAAGGACAAAAGGTGGAAATAGTTTCATAATTAATCACATCTTTTCCTTTAGACCTAGAAGTTTCTACTGAAGAGGAGAAAGATGCTGTTGATATGAAAGATGGATCCCTTTTAAAATCAAAAAGAAAGCACAAGAAAAAGCATAAAGAAAGACACAAAATGGGAGAGGAGGTCATACCACTGAGAGTATTATCCAAGTATGTTACTAAATAATGACTTCCTTTGTTTTAGTTATCTATTGTTTTATTAAGCTAGACACATACATCTGTATCCACATAGGTAAGGCATTCTCATTGGGACTGAAATAAAGTCTATATTTAGGTTAAACTTTTAAATGTCTTCCAGGCCATCACCATTGCTAAAGTGCAATTCCCGCTTACATATAACAGAGTTGCATGTTAGCAACAGTAGTGGCCTGTAGCCAAAGAAATTTCGTAGCCCAGATGGGAAAAAAATCCCAACAATAGGTAAATAAAACTTAAAACAGTTCCTTAAGCTGTTAGGATTCACCACAACTAAAACACAGAAGCACTTAATTATTTGCACAAATAGGTCAGAAAAATTATCTTTCAAATATACATTTAAATTATCTAACAGGAAAAGTAAGACTCACCATCACTAAAACATGGAAGCACTTACTTTTTTAGAAACAAAGCAAGTAAATCCACGTTTAAGTGGTGGGGAGTCCTGAAAAATAGTTTTAGAAACGCAATACCAGTTCTTCTCTTAAGACCTCATCCTGCAAAAGTGAGAAAATTTTTTAACTTCAGGTGATAGAAATTATGCAGAATCAACATTAGCTTAAAATGTGCCAATTTGGAATCCCCTCCACTGAAACATGGAAGCACTTACTTTTTTATTACGTAGCAGGTACCCCCATGTTAAAGCAGAGAGGATTCCTTGCCAGAAAGTTGACATACAAAGACAGCATTAAAACAATTCAGGGAATCAAGCCATCCGGAATTCAGGGAATGAGAGCAGGATTCACTCCTACCAAAACATGGAAGCACTTACTTTTTTAATCACAGAAAGTACCTCCATGTTAAAGTAGAAGGGGTCCCAAAAACTCCTTGAAGTTCTTTAGCAGGCGTAGTAGGTTGGCAGGGCAGAATGTTTAGTGGATCTACCATACCTTCATAGGAGAAGGCTTTCTTTACCTTCCTGGGCTTCCTCTTCCTCTTCAGTGTGTGTCAAAGACTCTAGCTCCCCCTACTTCTCTATTTATACCATTCTTAACTCTGGAGTTCCTTTTGCCTTTTTATCTCAAAGAATCATTACACGAGTCTTTTGTTATTTTAATGTATCTGCTCTCTGGGAATGTATGATCCGGGGTGGATCTGGATGCTTTTTTTTTTTTTTTTTTTGAAGTATACAGTTGTCAATGTTAACTGCTAAAACCATTACCAAAAGATATCCTCCTCTTTAAAAATCTCCTATCTACTTGTTTGATGGCACAGATTAGGGTAACAATGAGTGATCTCACAGTGACCGAATGGTCATTGTGTTTCTATCTAGCAAAACTGGAACTGTTTGCAGAAACATCTACATGTTAAATGTATGTAAATATATAAATTGCTTCCATTGGGTGTTTTTTCTCTTTAGTAATTCCTTTTGATGCTAGTAAATACTAAGGAATGCTATCACTTAAATTTGTGGGGGAGGGAAACCCAAAAACAAAGCTTTGAAAACTTTAATCTGATTTTTGTTCTAGAAAAAATTATTTCTCTGATTAATGAGTTAATCCCAGAATTTATTTCCAAAAATCCATATTTGAGAAGCGTGCCTAAGAAGATCCCTGGGGAACTAAAAATACTGCATTTTTTATAGTTGTTTTAGTGGGGTGCTGTTTACTTGTTTGCTGGGTTTGCTCCAAACCGGGGAGATCATTAAAGAATATGCATGTTCTTTTGACATTAGCTGACAACAGTGTTTCATTCATTTTTCTTCCTTTACAGGAGTGAATGGATGGAATTGAAAAAAGAATATTTGGCTCTGCAGAAAGCCAGCATGGCTTCTTTAAAAAAAACAATATCCCAAATAAAGTCTGAGAATTTAGGGCAAACGGACGCAGACCCTGGAATAAAAAATGGCCATGGTAAAGGCAGTGTGATGGCTTTTATAATTTACATATCCTTTTATTTAAATTTTATTAGCCTATTTGTAGATATGCCTCATAAATAAAAACATTATGGCTAATATAATTTTCTTTAACCCATTTAATTTATAAATATTTGTCAGGGAAATAGATTTTCAGATATTTAATAAGTGCAGACTGGTTCTCAGTAAATAATTGTATCTGAATATTTTATTTTGGAATGCTGTGTAGAAACTGAGTCCTGTGTATTTGCAGGCTTTTTTTCTAAAAATTTTTGTTGGCTGTAAACTTAACTCTTCAAGCAGTGATATTTTATGATCTTTTAGTTTTGGTCTCCTTACTCCCTCCATTTTTCAGTTTTCAATTTCAAGTTCACTGTGTGTAGTGAGATTTTTGTCTAACTAGTCCAGTTTATCATTTCTTGTTTGGACCAAATCGTCATCCACCTAATGTTAATCAGCATATTTTGGAGCTCATATACTCAGTGAAATTTATGTGCTAGGTGCTCTGTACGTTGGTCTGCACAGTTAAGTGCAGGAAGGGCCTAAACATTAACATCACTTTTCTGTGACTCAATCAAGCCACTGTAACAAAGGACTTGAGAATACTTCGGTCTCTCTTAGAATATTCCAAAGAGAAAATACAATCTCAGTTGTAATTTTGTCCTCACTAAGTGAGGAAAGAGTATGTTATGATAAAGCTCTAGTGAATTCTACCATTTGGGGACCCCTTAGATAATATTTTCTATTCCAAATAACTTCATGCAGATGAATTAAATGAGTTTTTATTTTTGCAGTAATGGGAGTACATATGACTACCATTGTAAAATAATCATCTTTAGTTTGATTTTTTTTTTAACGCATTATCATTAAATAACTTTTAGGTAATTTTAAAAAATCTGAATGTGTAATTCCTGAGACTTTTCTCCACTTAAGTTTTATATTTTCTTTGAAATCTTTAAAAGCTTTTCACTCTTTTCCAATCTTGAAAATTAACACTTGGTGTTTCTTTTTCCCCCACACTTGGTGTTTTTTTCACTGACCCAAAAATAGGTCATCATGGCTAGGGATTATGAAATTCTGGAGCAACATTCATTTAGAAATAGTGATAAATTTAATCATTACTGCGACCAACAAAAGAAATCCTTGTATTTGCCGTGATAATTTGGCGTTACATTTTTCCTTTGTCAGACTTGTTACCTGTGAAATTTTTTTTGTCTTTTTCCTTTCCAAATTAACAGCAAGCAGTGAAGACTGTCAGCCCCCTGAGAAGGTTAACACAATGGGACCCCAGTTTGTAAGTGGAGTGATTGTGAAGATCATTAGCACAGAGCCCTTGCCAAGCAGGAAACACCTCCGGGTAAGGCTTTGAGCCTTCTGGTTAACCGTCACCTTTCCCTGGAATAACTGTACTGCCCCGGGAAAATATGCAAAACTATTTAGACTAATCAAATTGGAATTTCTCCTTTGGTAGAAGTTGTGCTTAAGTTTTCTCTTTGTTGGTAAATGGTAAACTTGGCCCAAAGCCTTCGAGAAGTCACTTCTTTTGGTTGCATTATAAACTTTTTTTTTAACTTTTTAAATCTTTGAGTTAAAGCTTTAAGTGGTTTACTGACTGATTTGAAAGTCAACTTCCAACTTTTACTATTTCAAATTAAGTAGAATTGTGGGAAGATTTAAAAAAGCATTAGGATTATATACATTTAATCATTTTAATTGAAGTGAAAGTTGATGACTCCCTTGTAGTGGAATAATTTTATGCTTGACTAAAAACTTAAAATTAAGTTAAATTGTTTTATTAAAATTTAAAAGACTATAAAATGTTTTAGATTTTATTAATGTAAGATTTTTCCCCCATTAAAACATGCCTTTTCAGAAGAACTTCCACACAGTTTTTTTAAAGCTTGATCAGAATTTTACTAATCTGAAACTTCTAAGTAATGTGAAATTTTCTTAATGTTTACAGTTTCAGTGGACATTTAGGAGAAAGAATTTTGAAGTATGTTTATACTTCATATTTGTTAAACTTCAGAACATTTAATTTTCATTTGTTTTCAAGCAGCTGAAGCTGCTGAAGAGAAGATATTTTAAAGAAATCAATTTATTCATATGTTTTTTGACAGCTAGATTGTAAAGTAAAATGTGATGGTTGAGACAGTAAGGCTAGCTGATAAATGGGTCCTTAAAGCTCTAAAATTCTGTGATTCTGTGATTTTTTTTTTCTAGCAATGATGATGGATTTTTACTAAGCAATCTTTGCTATGCTACTTTTGCCTAATTCCTTCATTAATGTCTGTTTACAGTATAGCTTTTTCAAGGGATGACTATTTAGGGGCTCTTTGTAAATAATGTAGTGTTTAATTAATGTTGAATTAAATTGATTAAACCCTTCCTGTCCCCCGGCAATTGACCCAGAAAGAACAACCTTGACCTCATTAACACCAAGTTCTGATTCAGCTTGGCCAGACTGAGACTGACTATTCCACAAATATTTATTAAGTACCTACTGAGTGCCAGACACTTTAAATTTTCAGGACAGAAATTAGTAGTAAAGATTGCAAATAAGAAACTAATTCAAAGAAAATGTATCAAGTAAAAATAGAAAAAAATGAACACTGGTTTTCAAGTATATAAAAAGCCTTAGGCAAAAGAAGTTGGAAACTTTGATCCTAGTAATAGTTTCCTTATGTTTATCAATTAAAAGATTATAAAATCCCAACAGCATTAATTTACCATCACCTGATTTACAAAAAGTGAAAACCTCTTCAGCATAATGCCTCCTATCACTTAAAGTTTGGCTACTATTTACTTTTTAGTTCAAAGTGAAGTGTTGTAACTCCAGTACCATTGAAATAATTTAAAAATGAATTCCCCAATTTCTGAGATGTATTTTTAAAAAAAAAAAAAAAAGAACTACATGTCCTGACTTGGTCCTTCATTTTAAAAAGTATTAACCAGAAAAAAATGTTTTTCTCCCATGTTTTAATATCAACCAAGTTTCTTTGAGTATTTTTTGGAACCTACAATTATCTTATAGCCAAAACTTACCTCAAAGTTAAGGAGGGAGGGGAATTAAAAGAAGATTCCTTTTTCTATTGAGTAGCTCCAATTATTTTCTTTTAATTTTATGGATGGGACTTGGAGAATTAAGAGTAGTGTCACATTCCTGCATAAGAGGATTGTCTTTGTAGAACCTGCTGTGACCAAAATCGATTAGAAATACAGGATCTTAGTTAATTTCCCCTCACAGCAGGTTTTTACAGGTAAACTTTTCAGTGTTTGTGACTGAGACTATTGGTCTTGGTTGTTTAGAAGAATTTACTTAGGGTTTGATAGAAACTAGTGAGAGACTATAGACCATGTGCCCATGAAGCATGTGTCCATCAGAATATTATATTTCAAAAAAATTTTAAAAACTCTTTTTCTTTGCAGTTTATAATGCTTGAAAACATTAAGTTTACTTAAAGTGACTTGTGTTTTTAAAAAGGTTTATAAGAGCAAATTGCCTCCCCAATGTATTTTTTTTTTTGATGGTGGGGAGGGGATTACCTTTAAAAGTTAATTTGCCGCTTTTTAAAGTTAGCTCTCAGATTTTATGTAGCATTAGAATCCTACCCCTTTATACCTCTCTTCTGAAATCTTCACATTCCTTTAGCCCTTTAGGAATTTGAAGTGATGTATAGATACAATCTCAGCTTAAATTGTAGGGGTGTGGTTGTTAATAGAAAATAAATGAAACCAGCCTATTAAATATTTCTTTTTCTGGTTTCCTTTTATTAACGTTTTTACCTGCTCTAGTAGAAATACTTGATTCTTATCCTACACTTTATACTGAATCATCATACTAATTTTGGAATTTTTAAAAAAGTGTTCCATATTTATATTTAATTTTTGGTAAAGAATAAGGTACGAGTAATAAATGTGTTTATATAAATTACCTTTCATTCTGTTTTTCTCCTGAACTCTGCAGGAAACCTTGGTAGTAATATCTGAAGTTGTTTATGTTGATGTGCTAGAAGGAGATACAGAGTGCCATGTTAGATTTAAAACTCCAGAGGATGCTCAAGCAGTAATCAAAGCGCATGCAGAAATTAAAAAGAAATATAATTGGAAATTTGAGATCCTCACTGGTAAGATTTTCAATGGCAGGAAATGTTAAATTGCTAAAAATTTCTTAAAATTGGACAAACATGACAAGAGATAGGGCTGTCTTTGAGTTTTTGAATGGCATACAGTCTTTGTGAGGCTGCCCACCAGCCTCCTTGTCCTATGCATAATGAAAATTGGACTACATCACTTTTTGTGTTTGCACATTTTCCATTCTTGTTCTCTTGTTTTTTGGTGCTGGTGCTGCTGGTGGTGGTAGTGGTGCCAGTCCAGTCTACAGACAAACAAGGAGATAGCAGACACAAATGTTTGTTAAGATTTTTAAAGAATTGGAGTACACTACATGAGAGGGTATAAAGGTCTCTGGACTATGATTGTATTCCCAATAATCATCATTTATTTGTTCAACTTTCACTAATTCTGGGGAGTTTGTTATTTTGAATTCAAACCTGCACAGTACTTTGGGTAAGTTCACTTCCCTTTTACAGGTGAAGTTAGAGCTTGACTTTTTCACCCCATAATTTGACTATTTAAAAATTGTTTTAAAATCCTAATTTATTCTCGTTATGTCTAATTAATCAGTTGTTCATATTTCTTGTTTTACAGGTGACCATGAACAGAGATACTGGCAGAAAATTTTAGTAGATAGACAGGCTAAGCTTAATCAGCCCCGTGAAAAGAAAAGAGGAACAGAGAAGGTAAACAGAATTACATCTACCTTTCCTTTTGCTTTCATAACAGGTAACATGTAAACATGTAACATGTTTAAAAGTGTTCCTTGGTAGATTTTTTTCTTCTCAATTTTATATAACTTAGCCACATTTTACCACAGTCCATGTAATTCCCTAGACTGTACTGTTTTGTTTGCCTAGTCAAATCAAGTCAACAAACATTTATTAAGGGCCTGGCCTACAGTTAGTTCCAGGCACTGTACTAAGCATTGGGGATGCAAAGAAAGGGAAAAACAACACAATCCCTACCCTCAAGGCGCTCACAGTCTAATGAGGAAGGCAACTTGCAAACAACCATGTACAAATGATATATATAAAACTTGAATTAAAACTAGTTTGCCCCTCACCAAGGTAAATACCTTTGGTATTTCTCTGTTTCTAATGTACTTTGTATTCTGAGTTAAGCAGTCTTGATTTCTGGCTCCTTGTGTGTTAAAGTTTAATGAAAAACTATTATTTGAAGAATGTCTTAAAGGTAAAATCACAATGTATTTAGAGCAGTTTATAAAGATATGAGGCTTCACAGATAAGATTGAGAAACCTTATGCATACTATGCCTCCTAGTAATGGCAGTTTTATCGCTTTGGGGAGGATTATTGTTTTAAACCTGGAGATACAATCAAGATCTTCAAAAAATTAAATGACTTAAAAATAAATCACTTATTGCATTTTTCTTAACCTTTGAGTGGTATGAGTTAATTTAGAAAAAGGAAAATCATTATTGTCAATTGGGTTATGCTTAATTTTTGCTGGTTACTATTAACAAAAATAGTAGGACAGTCTTTTTTTGATGCTGTTTGGGAAAAAAATAGTTCTCATCACAGGCTTGTAATATACATGATTTAAATCAGACGTGCATTTATTGAGTGCCTAGACTAAGTGCAAAGGTATGATTGAGAAACAAAGACTCTTCCCCCACCCCTACACCACCCCCAAATATAAAGAAACCTGTCCCTTGGGGAAAATAATGTGTTCACATAGAAACAAAATTTTAAGGAAACTAGGTAAGCAAAGAGGTGGAGTTAGAAGGAGCATGTTCCAGGCCTATATCAGCTACATTAAAATTTGAGAGAAACCTAAGTGGGTCTAAAGGAAAGGGGTTTTCAGAATAGAACTCTAAAAAAGTTTCTCTGGCCAATCTGGAGGACTTATCGTGTCATATAGAAATTATAGAGCCAAAGAAATACATTTCTTAAGGATTAGAAACAAGTCTGTTTGCGTTTATTTGCCCTTAAGTTTTGAGAGAGTCTTGATGAGTGACTAATTTGTCCACTCATTTAGCAGAGTAAATAGAACACAAGGGACCAACCATTCTCCTGCTCTAGTGGAATTTAGAGCTAGGAAAAGATCAAAGCTCTTTAACATAATCAAATAGAAATTTAGCATGCATTTTTTTTTTTGGCCTCGGGTAGCATGTGAGAAACAATACTGGTTAATATTTCATGCTAGTATAAACAGTATTTGTGCAATATATTATTGATTTTCTAATGTAAAAAAAACTACCTTTAATCAGGATGCTTCAGAGGCTGTAAAGAGATTCTTTGGGGTTTCTGTCTGATTCTTCTGATTGTGGAAGAACTTGGGTTAATTAATTGTTTTCCTGAATGGAAATCTCAATAGTCAGTGTGTGAGGACTTACTTGTTTCTTCCTGGAGATACTCAGTTCAGAGAAGTGTTCATGTCAAAGCCTATTTGAGACTATTTAAATGCTAAAACATTAATCCAAGAATATATCACTGCCTGGAAGTATTTGTTTAATCCTCTCCTCTAAATGTTCAGAAAATGACTTAAGAAGTAGTTTGTCTCTAAAAGGGGAGCTGGTGGGAGGAGATACAAAGATGTTACTTAAATAGATTTGAATAAAGGCCAGAAAATGTATGTGGAGTGAGAAATGCCACGAACATTGAGTCAGGATACTATGAAAAGTGATATCTTTGTATTCTATCCTTGTTATTTTACTGACTTGAATTATGTCACAGTGTGTAATTTGTCATGAAGTGTAGCAGCCATGCTGTGATTAGTGAGAAAGATCTGAGAACACAGACTGGATGATAATGCTGGCTGGGTAATAACACTGGAATCTCACAGCTTTGCCTCCAAAGTAGATTAGTACTTTTGAACATGAGAGAAGTAGTTGCTGGTGATACTGGCATTCAGTTCTCATTTTTTTAAAACAGAAAAATTCATAAATTAATCACTGCCAGAAGTTTGCCCTAAACAACTGATTTAACTCTATAAATGTATGATGAATACCCTAATCTCGGTGAGAGAACCAAAGCACTGATAAAAATGAAGCAGGTTCAAATTAAAATCATTTTTTAAGTATAAAAAAATCATAGTATTATATTTGGTCATGTCTTTTCTATCTGATTTTTATGACACCCTATAGAGAGTAATAAAGATAACTTGTGTTTTTCTCTTGCATAACGATGTAGAAGAAATTTTCCACAACTCAATAGTGAAGTTAGAATCCCCATTATACTGACGAGGAGGCTAAGGCTGAAAGGTTAAAGTTTGATCTTGAATCCAAAACTTCTAACTCCAGTTTTCTTAAGTCAGTAATCAAATATATTATAGTTTGCAAAATTTAAGTATAAATATTATTTTAATCACTTAATTTCAGCAAATAAATATTAACCGTAATGACACAATGTGCTATATTTGTAGACGCTTTGTTTGTAGTATGACTTTTTGCATTGTGCCTGTATGTAGACACATACATACTTAACCATCACTGGGTGCTTGAGTTCTCCCAACAGGCATAAGTTACTGTAACATCCCATAGATAAAGTTCATAGCCAATGGGCCAAATCCAGTGAATAACATTAGAAAGATATCATGGCCTAGTGAACTAGTTGCCTGCCCCTGAAGCAAGAAGGAATGCATAGGTTCAAGCCCTGTCTGTTATATCTGCAACTTTGAAACCTGAGCCTCTCTACTCCCAAGGCAGCTCTCCTAAGACTATTCGAGGTGAATGACTGATGTGCATCAGTGTTGAAGGAGTTTCAAAATCATAGCTTCCTATACCAGTGAAGTCACAGGTCCAGCCTCACTGCCACCCACAGCCACATTAAGAATCAGCAGTAATGATGAGGCTTTTATACAGCAATTCCATTTTGTTTTTGTTTATTGGAACTACCATATTGGTGACTCATGTATTATAATACGAGTCCTGTTCAAAGTAGGTGCCCAATAAATGTTTGTTGAATCTGTCTTGGAGAATGAAAGGACTTTTTGGTAGTGAGTGGTATAATTTTGTAATAGAAATATATTATAACAATTCCAAAAATAATACTCTATGGGTTCCAATATTTAGAGCTGGATCAGACCTTGGAGATTATAAAGTCTTTCTTTACTAATGAATGAACATGAGAATTTGTATGCATAAAACCTGAATGTTATAGTCAGTTTTCTTCACAATTGTGGCATCTATCAAAACATTCTCTGAGAGTATTTAATTTAGTTGTGTAATAAAAGTGAATTTGAAATTTTTAAATAAATGGCTTAGATCTTTTAAGCTAGGCAATACAATGGGTAGAGCCTAGGCCTGGAGTCAGAAAGTTCTGAATTCAGCTTCATTTACTAGCAGTTTTATGACCTCGGGCAAGTCACCTAATCTCTTTCTGCCTCAGTTTCCTCAACGTTAAAATGGGATTAACGATTAACACTCCCCATGGTTGTTGTGAGGATCAAATGAGACAGTGTTTGTAAATTGCTTAGCACAGTGCTTGGCTAATGGTAGGCACTTAATCAATGCTATTTTTTTCTTCAAAAATAAATTCAGAGTAAAAAAAAATTTTTAAATTAAAGGTAATATGTTAGTCAATCTAAAGTCAAGCTCCAATATTTTTATCTGTATTTTTACTATTTTAAATTGCATAGTCATATACTTCTTAATTGGAGAGCACAAATTAAGTATAAAAGCAAAGAATTATCTTTATAAGCTATTCTAGACTTATTGCAGCATTCATTTAATTAAAACAGTGTATGTAGAAATTGAAAAATCTCTCTGGGCCTCAATTTCCTCACCTGTAAAAGAAAAAAGGAGGGGGAGGGTAATGGAGGGTTGGATTAAATGGTATTTTATGGTTCCTTCCAATTCTAGATCAATAATCCTATGGTATTTCTAATAGATCATTTATAGATAATTCTATTTTGTCAAGCAAAATTCTATTTTGATGCCGTACTTTCCTACATTTTAAAAGGTAATATTAATTACTACCTAGCTAGATCCTCTGGCCTTTGGACATGTAGGGTACTTGTTTATGAATTACTTCTGTGGTGTCAAATTTTACAAGTCTATATCTTAGGATTTATTGTTGGCTAAGCAGAGTGCAATAACAGTGTTCAAAGATTTACTGAATGAAATTAATGATTTTTCCCTTGAGTTGAATTCAACTGATCACAGCTGATTTAAATTTGTATTGTGCATTTGAACATTATTTTCATTTTGGAACATACTCTAATTTCTACCTTCTCTTCTAGTTGATCAACAAAGCTGAAAAAATTAGACTGGCCAAGACTCAACAAGCAAGTCAACACATTAGGTTTTCAGAATATGATTGAAAAGATTTGAATTTTGCTTTACCTTGAGGACTTATAAATTCACTGAATACTTTTACCATTCTTAAGAAATCTGTTTCTGTTTTCTTTTCATCATGGTACTGCAGAATATTGTTTTAAAAGCTTACTTTGAAATAAATTTAACTACTTTAAGCCTATAGATACACTTTTTCATTTGAGTGTTTTTTTATTTAGTGTTTTTAAATAATTTGTGTAAATCAACTGAACAAATGGCAAATTAACAATAAAATGTGTTTTGGGGACTTTAGAATTATATTTTTAAGGAATGTATCTAAATTGAGTTAACAAGTTTTCATGATTACATAACCTAAACATATTTTAATTTTTTAAATTTATTTTGTTTTGACACAACAGTCACTCCCCATCAAATAGCCAAACATATCGAAATACATAGCATATTTCCCCAAAAAAGTTACTTATGAACAGAGGAGATTCCTCCAAAAGGAGGAATGAATTAAAGTCAGTCGTAGCTAGGGAGCCTTGCATGGCTCCCTCCTGGAGCACTGGAATTTGGAAAAGATCTGATAGATCCGGTGAGGAATTTATTCTAAATTCTAAGGCAGTGCCTACAGGGCTGGGCAGAAACTGAACTATTGAAAACAAAGAAAGAAGTGAAGTCAAATTGACATTCTACTTCTTCTCTAATTGAAATTTTATTTGAATACATTGATTATTTTAAGAAAATTCAAATGCTGAGCAATCAGATTGATTACTGTTGGTTAATTCAAATTAATATCTCTGACCATAAAAGAAGTTTGGGGAAAATTCCTTAGTCAATTTCATTGGAAAGGCTTGGATTTTTCTGGAGGATGCTGTCCAGCCTAAATCTCTATAACTAGATAGATGTAACTAGATACATGAGCCTTTGAAATTCCCAGCAGATGGTTGAGAAAAGGCATTGTTTCTGTTTCCTGTGGATTCAACATACGTTAAAGTGCCTAATAGATGTATTCTAGGCCACCTGGGTTACCAAGATGAAAAAAATGGCTTAGAATGAAGGAGAGGGGATGATAAGAAAAGTAAACTGTGAAGGGAGAGATTTGTGGATGCTACTACATCCCCAAAGTAGGTAATGCAACTTAAAAGTTAGAAATTCCTAAACTAGCATGGAGGCCACTTTCTAATGACTCAAGAGTTGTGATTTAAATCCTTGATTTAATTAAAACAAAAGTGTACTTGTTTATGATGTGACACTAAGAATCTTGGGTTCATTTATAGATCTACTACTTCAAAGGTATGCTGTAAGAATTTCTTACTGTTTGCAAGGAGTTTGATGGACCAAACAAAGAATATGGTATTCTTAAAAGTATCTTGAAAGGTACAAAAGACATTCTGAAATGAAGATAGCCTTAGTCTTCAGCAAATGGAAAACTACTTACTGCAGAGGTGGGCCTTTCCAATAGCCCTTAAAACAAATGAGGGTGGAACTTGCTTGCTTACATGGTAATCTATGTAAGAGGTGAGTCATCAAATTAAAATTCAACCAAATAACCTCCAGACATCACTGAAGATAAGCTCCTAGCTCTTAGATAATTTGCCTTGTATTTGGGAAATCTGACAAACTGGAAGTGAGTCTCAGACCACTAGATGAGGTAGAACAGGAAGCAGGTCAAAGTTTCAGAGTCCCAGTGAATTTTAGGAGAGTAGGGAGAGGTCACTTAAGGCCTGGGACTTGTCCTGGAATATATAGAGATGGGGAATTATGGAAGAAAAAATTTTAGTCCAGTAAATAAAGCAATCAGTTTAGCTGCTATGAATGTGGCAAAAGACAAATCTGGAAGTGTAGGTTGGGTATAGCTTACCCTTGGAGAGAAAACCTTGAATCCCTACTCCCACAGCAATAGAAAATTACACTAGCATGTAACTAGGTACTGATAATACTTAAAAGGTATCCTGGGATTCAAAATCTAGTTAGGAACTGGGCATGTAACTTGAAAAGTAGCAGCAAGGGTTCGTAAATACCGATTGATTTAGTTGAGAGGTCAGAGCTTCTCTAAGGGCTAGAGTGGTTAAGAAAGTCCAAAGAGAAGTAGAACGTTGTATTTTTGGAGGAAGTGCATGAGAAATTGAGAGCTACAGCTCGCTCTTCGGGAAGGGGAACTGAGATTTGATGATAGAGATTCTAATGGCTCCTTGACCAAGTCGACCACTTTAGTTGAAGCAAAAGGGTCAAGTCCTAAAAGGCAAGGTTGGGGCCAGATTGTGAAGACCTTGATGGCCCAATTGAGAAATTTGGATTCTTCTCTTAGCAGTCAGAAGCCACTGAACATTTTCAAATGGGGGGAAAAGCCATTAAGATTGATCTGTCATGTCTAGGACACTGAATGAAACAATACCTCCTTGCAAGGACCTTACGTTCCATTAGGAGGAGACAAGTACCTATAGAAGTAAATATAAGGTGAATACCAGATAGTTTGGGAGTGCAGATGTGATGTAACTAGACAGGACAGTGACTAGAGGCAGGAAGAAAATCAGTTGCCAGACTGTTGCAGTTGTCCACCAGAGTTAATAAGAACCAAATCAAGTGATGACTATGAGAATAGAAATAAAAGAACAAGTACAAAAGACTTCAAATAATTTAGCAATCCTAGATGGGAACAGTATAGGATAGAAAAGATTTAGAAGTATTTTCTTATTTAAATATTATATTGAGCCTACAGAAAAAAGTCAAGGTGTTTAGGGAAAGTGTCCCTTGGGACAAAATCTGAAAAGTACCTATTTCTGCCTTCAAGGAACTTGTATTCTGTTTGGGGGGATACAACATATTCTTAAGGCCTGAAGTCTGAGGGTTGTGGGAAGACAATAAAAACAGCTTGATGAGGGCAAGAGAGTGAGACGAAAAAGGCCCCACACTCTTAACAGGAGCAGACAAATCAGCAAATATTACATGCTTCCATATGTCTGGTGCTGTGGGTACAAAAATAACAATGTACCAGTCCCTGCCCTCAGCTTATATTCTATAGGAGAGATGACACTAATAAAAAGCATATGTATATATCAAATTGGTGCAAAATAAATACGTAGGGCTTTAATAATTGGGATGGAGGTCTTCAAAAACAGCTGTCTGTGAGGGTTGCTCATAAATAGGATATTTAAAAGCTGAGAACCTGCCTGCACTGTTGTTTGGTGATTGTAGAAATTCAGCCTCTTATCTAATCATTTTCATCCTGTTACAGTAAAATGGTAAAAATTAGTTGAACCAAGAGGGGACTCTTGGGATAGATGCCTTTTCTCATTGAATTAGTGATTACTGGACCCCAGCAGGCCAACACCATGTACCATCTGTGACTATTTAAAATTTCTGGTTTCTTTATTAGATCATGTATATGTTGCACAGTGGATAGAGTGCCAGGCTGGAATCAAGAAGACTCAACTCATCTGAGTTCAAATCTGGCCTCAGGTACTTGCTAGCTGTGTGACCCTGGCAAATCACCTTCCTCAGTTTCCTCATCTGTAAAATGAGCTGGAGAAGGAAATGGCAAATCATTCCAACATTTTTGCCAAGAAAACCCCAAACGGGGTCATGAAGAGTCAGACAGCACTAAATAATAGCATACTATCATACATCTGTGGAGTATCCTGTGGTTACTTTGCTTAATGATGATCGAAAATACAGCTCTAGAGACATAACACAGTCTTCCATTTCATATTCTTTTTGGAATTTTTAATTTTTTTTCAGTTTTGCTAATGTGTCATTTTTACTTAAAGATTGTAGGTTTATTTTGCTTTGTAAGGAAAATTTATGGCAGCAACACATCATTTTCCTTAGTGATTTGTGTGCATCTTTTTGTTTTCTTTTTTCAGTTTTCTTTTGATTGCTTTCTTTTGTTTTCGTATCACCTTTATTCCCTGGTGTAGATCACCTTCCTTCTCCCTCTAGAGATCCAGTATGGCCTTCCTTGTAACCAATAAAAAAAAAAAAAGAGAAACCAACAAAACCAACCAATTCATCAAACTCTTCTGATGGAATATGCAATATTCTGCCCCCTACTTCTGCAAAGAAGGCAGAGGGATGATTTTCCCAGCTCTTGAGGTCAAGCTTTTGTGTGCTATTACGACAATTGAAACGGATACACATAGACTGTGAATGTCTGTATAAAATAACTGATCAAAGGATAAAAAGCATAATTAAGAGATGTAAAGGGAGGGCTATGAGAGAAGAGGTAAGGAGGTAGTAGAAAAGGGTAAATTACACCAAATGAAGAGGCACAAAAACACACTTTAGTAGAGGGAAAGAAGGGAGGGAGAAGAGCAATATTTGAGCTTTACTGTAATCTGATCTGGTTCAAGAAGGGAGTAGCATACCCTGATAAGTATAGAAATCTAATTTGTCCCACAGGAAGTAGGAAGGGAAAGGGGGAAAAAGGGGGGGGTGATCAGAAGGGAGGGGAGAAGTAGCAAGTGGGAAATGGTAAGATAAGGTAGGGGAATAAAGAGGGAGGGTAAACTGAGGAAGGCAGCAGTCAAAAGCAAAACTTTGTTGAGGAGTGGAAGGGGAAAGGGAGAAATAAAAGCATAAACGGGTAAGTAAAATGCAGAAAAAGACCCAGCTAGAAATCATAACTGTGAATGTGAATAGGATGAACTCTCCCATAAAATGGAAGCAGATAGAAGAATGGATTAAAAACCATAATCCTATAATATGCTGTTTACAAGAAACACATTTGAAACAGGGGAATACACACAGGGTAAAGGTAAAAGGCTGGAGTAAAATATATTGCGCCTCAGCTAAAGTAAAAAAAGCAGGTGTAGCAATCCTGATCTCAGACAAAGCAAACGTAAAGATAGATTTAATTAAAAGAGATAAGGAAGGACACTACACTACATCCTGCTAAAAGGCACCATAAATAATGAAGCAATATCATTGTTTAACATATATGCACCTAGTGGTATGGCATACAAATTCTTAGAGGAGAGGTTAAGGGAATTACAGGAAGAAATAGACAGCAAAACTATAATATCAGCTCAACCTCCCCCTTTCTGAACTTGATAAATCTAACTTCAAAATAAATAAGAAAGAAGTTAAGGAGGTAAACAGAATTTTAGAAAAGGCACCTATGATAGACCTCTGGAGAAAACTGAATGGGGATAAAAAGGAATACATTTTCTTCTCAGCGGTACATGGCACATACTCAAAAATTGACCATGTACTAGGGCATAAAAACCTCACAATCCAGTGCAGAAAGGCAGAAGTAATCAAAGCATATTTTTCAGATCATGATGCAATAGAAATTATTTGTAACAAAGAACCATGGAAAAATAACCTAAAAATTAATTGGAAACTAAATAATCTAATTCTAAAGAATGAGTGGGCCAAAGAACAAATCATCTTTTTTTTCAGTCAGCCCATAGGGTTGATGTGATACTTGCTCTTAGCGTATTCCAGGTTTCTTTGAAATTTTTTTCTTGCCATAAAGCTGTTTAAGGTGGCCTATTAGAGGTTTAACCACTAAAAAGTCACACCAATATTAGCCCGGTGAAGAGATGAGGAAATGTACCACCTTCATTCCTTGGAGAGGTGGGGGCAGGGAGGGGGAGAACTAAGTGTGTGGAATGGGACATTCATTTTCCCTTTGTAAGATGATTTTAAACTATTTGTTGCTGTTATAGGGCAGTTCCTTGGGGGAGCTGACAATGTTAAAACAAGCCATCAATAAGTCTTTTTTCCAAAAGCTTTTGTTTTTATTTTTTTTTTCTCATTGCAAGGTGGAAAGTGGCTTGAAACCTGAGTTTTGAATATCAACCCTAGAACTAACTAGTTGGGTGACTTTGATTGAATCACTCAAGTTCTCTGTGTCTCAATTTCGTCCTTAAATGAAAAGGCTGAATTTCTAACAACCCTTAAGCATCTCAAATTTTTAGTCATTCTGTGTCCATACCCACACAAGTACCACTTTTGTCTCCTCAAGCACCTTATTTGTGCTACTCTACCTAAAATGGAGAGATATCTTTATTATGTCCTAAAAAGTAAGTGGTCAAGATTTGTATCTCCTGAGGGAGTATGCTCTTTTTTTCATGTTAAAGTAGAGGGAAAATATGATCATTTAAGGAGATAGAGTATCTTGAGATGTCCTGCGATGAGAAAGTTTAAGCTTAAATCCAAGTATGACAGGAGATCTCAAGGAACTAAAGCTGAGAGATTCCCTAACAGCTCCCTCTAAATACCATCAAGTTTACCAACTCTGAGTTCCTTATTGAATCAAACCTTAAATTTTAACTAAAGAAAACAATATGTTTAGGCAACTTTTGCTTTCTTCCCACCCTTCTGATTTAAGAAGTAAATGAGGAAATGGAATGTCTGGAAGATCTGTAGCAATGTGAGCTATTGTTGTTGTTAATAATGCTTAGCAATAGGTGTTGGCCTGGGTATCCTAGACCTACTTAAGTAGTCCAGTTGTCTTAGGGATAGGGGATAGCATCAGCTGCAATGGTTTCCACCACCCTTTGCATATACAAAAAGCAAAGATGGTACCCTGGGTACAAATTCCATTAAAGTAGATGGTGATTTTATATTGTAATACAGGTCACCTCAGTTTCCTAATTTAGGAAATTGGACTAGATGTTCAATATCTCTTCTAGCCCTGAAATTTGGAGATTATGTGATGCTGCAAAATCAATAGTAATGTAATTCAAAGCTCTGATTTCAGAGTTGCCTTCCTTAGTCTAGGGCTTTTTTACATTGATTCATTTAAACCTTTAATTGGTGTTTTGTCATTTCAATGTGCTAACTGCTGAGAGGAGAGCTGTGAATATGCATCTTAATGCCCATTTATATGTACTGCTAACCAGCATTGTGATTTCTACTCAGAATGCAAGTATTGGGCTCATTTTTTATTTTCCCCCAAATACAGCAATTAGGAACATATTTTATATTTTAATTCCTGGAGGCTAGAGTAGTAGAGGCTCTTTTAGATCTTGATCTGTATTATAATATCGAATCAGCCTCCTACCTTTAAATAAGAATAACTCATTATCCTTATGTTATTAAAAATGTAGAGTAATTAGCATACTAAGTATCTGGGACAATATTGCTTTCAATTCTGGATTACATTCACATACTTCATCCCAAAATGTGTCTAAATGAAAACAGTTTACAAATAAACTTTGAGGCTCTCTACAGTAATGCTCTCATGGATTAGTGTTTTCATCAATATAGGCACTTTATCCAATAGTGCAGATTTCACCATCCTGTGCCTTGATTCTTCATTAAATCTTCCTGTGAAGTCCCCACAGAAGATCCGCCCAATGGGCTGAGGTCGTTCCTTTAGAAATCCTGACTTTTGGTGGATACCAGTGGTACACAGGCTACCCATCCATTAGTTACCCATCTTCCTCACTGTAAAACTGACATACCTCTTTTTTTCCTATTAATAAATGAAATGGTTGCCTTAGGAGGTAGTGGGTTACCTCTCATTGGAGGTCTTCCCACAAAGGCTAGATAACCACTTGTCATTTATATTGTAGAGGGGTTTCTTCTTTAGTTGTAGGTTGGACTAAATAGTCTCTGAGGACCCTTCTAGCTCTGAAATTCAGTGATTCTGTGATCTATAATTATTATACAATTATTTTATTTACTGAACTAATTTGATTATAGATTGAATACTGGATAAGAGCCACCTCTTTATCCTTTGAATTCAGTATCCTGTCATGTGGCAGGAAAATTTCAGTCAGATCTTAACTTTTTTTTAGTTTTGCCTTTCAATATAGCCATGCATTTCCTGTTTTGAAAAACCTTCCTTTTCACCCTGCTGTCCCCTCCAACTACTGCCTTATTTCTCTAGTACATTTCATGGCAAAATTCATGGAACCAAATAGCTGTACTGAGTCTGGGAGCTTCTTTTCAGATGCTGGAAAGGTGATTAGTTTTTCCTGTCCATTCCTCGAACAAATTAGATCATAGATCTAGAGCTGGAGGGGACCTCAGAGGTGATGTAGTAAAATCCCTTCATTTTACAGATGAAGAAACTGAGGCCTACAGAACTTAGATGACATGTCCAAGGTCACATATGTAGTAATCATCAGAGATGGAATTTGAACCCGGGTCTTCTGACTTGAAAGCCAGTATTTATGTTATAAAATCATCTCTGTCCCATTAATGCCTAACATTATACTTAAAAAAATACATTTATGTTACATTATACATTCTTAACAAAGTAGGACCAGACAAACCAACAGAAAGTGTTTGTTTTGTGTCTTTCTAAAAACATGTTTTATTGATACTGCTTGTGTTTATATCATGGTCATTTTCTCTGTCTTCTTTCTAAATGGGTGGTTTTGTGTTAAGTCTGTTAGCTCATGAGAGAAATGAAAGCACACAAAACTAACCTACATAGTGTTATTGAAAGATGTATGCACATATATATACATATATACATACATAAATAAATATATTTACAGCTCATCAGGCCACATATAAAATTAAAGGCTAAAAACACAGGTATTTCAGATTTCCTCCATGTGACTCTAAGAATGTATCTTGCCCTGGGTCTGTAGTTGAGATCTCATCCCAATCATCTTTGCCATATAAGCCCCAGAGTCTACAAATCAATTCATAAACTACACAAACACTCTCTCTCTCTCTCTCTCTCTCTCTCTCTCTCTCTCTCTCTCTCTCTCGTCCGATTGCTGCTGTGTTTGTTGGTGATGCCTTGCCAGCTTCATTGCTTCCCAAGGATTCAAGACAATGATTAATATTAGGATTGGGCAGTGGAAAGGAGGATTACCTACTACTTCTACTCCCAAATCAGTCTTTTGCTGTCTTTGAGCATTATAATTGATTGATACTATAAATGAAAGAGAGAAGGTAAAGGAGTGAATGACTCCTCTCATGGATGACCTTTCAAAATTATTATTCAAAGCAGAGAGTTGGTGAGCCTGTTACAATCATCTGAGACATTCCTTAGAGTTCTTGTGATAAGGATACCAAATCTTCAAAGAATCAAGGTACTATTAAGTTAGTTAGTGGACTGAATTTCTTGACACTCTTAAGTCAATCTCCGGGCTTTTAAGTTTGCAGTTAAACAGGTTAACATTCATTCAAAATTTTTGTTCAATGCTCCATATATTGAGGGTTTTTTTTACATTCATAAAATGGATTAGTAGATAAATATGGGGAACCCAGAAAATGATTTTGCATCAGTGATTCATCCTATTCATTTTGTCACCATAATTTCTGATTCCTGATTGCATTAACCTTGGGTTTTCAAAGATTAAGGCAGCTGAGGACAAATTCTGATGGGTGCTACCAAGCTAGATTGTAAGCGCAGGTGCAAGTGACAGATCATATCTATCATCCAAGGACCAACTATGGAATGATAACTTTTCTTAAGCCACAACAACTCACAAAGACTATTTCAAGTGAAGAGGTGCTACTCTCTCGGTTGGTAGAATATGGATGCTTCCAAAATCATAGATCCTTGAAGTACTGAATTATCTTTTCTGGATTTCAGTCCTCTTCATCCTACACTACCTGTTCTAATGACCTCTCTTTCTTCTTGACTACTATTTTTAACTAATTCCTTTTTCTGAAAATTTCTTCCTCACTTGGCTCCTTGGGACACCATTCTCTTAATTTTACCCCTACTTTGCTGTGTGCTTTCTGTGTTACCTTGTTATCAGGTAAATCTGTGATCTCCAAACTTTTTTGAACACACCTAACAGAAATTTTTGAGCATTCACGGCCAATATATATCTATTTGCTCATTTGTAAATTATATTCTATACTATTGTGTTACTATGCACACCATAAAACTTACACAAGTGGAAACTGAAGAGTCATATAAATATGAAGTCATATTTGATCCGAGAGTCGGTAGGGGGCCACTGGAGTTTACCACATTCAGGAAAATCACATTGGCAACTGTGTGAAGAATAGATTAGAGAGGAGAGGAACTTAGGGGGCAGTAAGATTCATTGGGAGGCTAAGGCAAAATTGAATTAAGGCAGTGAATGTGGGAGAGAAGGGAAAGCTACCAAAGCTGTGGAGAGAGAAAGCACAAGATCTGGCAAATGATTGACTGAGGAGGTGAGGGAGTGTGAGGAATGGAAGATTACACCAAAGTTGTGAACCAGAGTGACTGGAAGGGGCTCTACACAAATAAGGAACTATCCAAAGAGGGTTGAGTTAGGGGGAAAAGATAATGTAATAAGATTTGTGGTGCATATTTTAATCCTTCCTTATCTGCTCATTGTGTGTGACTCACTGCACTGAGTCTGGAGAAAAGAAGACCTGAATTCAAATCCAGTCTCAGTTATTAGCAGAAGTCACTTAACCTCTGTCTGCCTCAGTTTCTTCAAGTGTAAAATGGAGATAATAATAGCACCTACCTCACAGAGCTGTTGGGTGGATCAAATGCAATCCATTTGTCAAGCTTTTAGCACAGTGTCTGGCAAATATTAGGTGCTTAATAAATGCTTATTTCCCACCCACCCCTACTTCCTACCTCAAGTGAAAAACCATGAGGGTCTCATTCATTGGTCTCTTCCCTGGAGCCAGAGCTCAATTCCCAAGGGGTGTCTCCTGAAATCACAAGTGATTTTGGGGACAGGGACTGGGAATGCTTGGGGGGAAGCAATGGTATCCTAAATAGCCATTCTGGTACAATTGTTCTTGAGGGACTGATGCCTGGCTCAAAAGGGGAAAGGGTTGGGAGCTTATATAGCAGAGTAAGAAGGTAGAGTAGATTTGGGAAGGGTGATAGGTGAGTTAGGGATAGGAGACAAAAGATGACTGGTTTTCATGGAGAAGTTAAGAAGGGACCTATCTTCCCACCCTCCTATGAATTGGTCATAAGGTCATTGCATCAGGCTACAAACACTACTTTGGAGACTGTAAGGATAAATAAACCATACTGACTTTTGCAAATCACTTGATACTCATCACAGACATTCTCCTGGGTGACACTGAAACATATACTTTGACCTGTGTCATAATCCCACCCAACCACTCTCCCTTTGATTGAACAGCATCTAGCTCCTAGAGTTCACTCTGCATTTCTCAACAAATGGGCAAAGCTTAAAGTTTGAAAGGACCAATTAGGTGTTACAGCAGCCTCAAGGAAGATGGCAAGAATTTAGTTCCACCTCTGTCAGACCGATGCACTCAGCCTGAATTCTCTGGCCTATGCTTCATCTCCCCTTGAAACCCAACAGATCTGAAGCCAGCTACACACCTCCAGAGAGAAGCACACTAGAGTACTGAGGCAGTTATGCATCGATCCCAATTGGGGATAATTCAAGAGACCATAGGTTTAGGTATCAAGAGCATCCACTTTAAAATATCAGGAGAACAAGAATCTGTCTTTGTTAGTTTGTAAAATGTAGTTTTTTCCAATGAATAAAAATTTGTTTTCTTCTCCTTACACCTTCCCCCTCACCAACTGAAAAAGAAAAACAAAACTCTTCTAAGACATATGCTAGTCAAGCAACAAAAATTCTAGCATTGGCCACATCCAAGAAATGTCCCATTCTGCAGCCTGACTCCATCATCTCTCTCCATTAGGAAGTGGGTAATTTGCTTCATCATCACTCCTGTACAGTAAAATAATGATTGACCATTGCATTGATCAAATTCAGTCTTCAAAAATGGATGTTAATCTTTCAATACCACCTAACCTTTTCACTTCACTGTACAAGGGCAGTGACACTCAGTGACACTCGGGGCACTACTCTTGTTGCACTGATCTAGCTCTGATTTTATTTCTAATTGATATCTTTTTTTTTAGCATCACTTATAGCTAATATGTCCCAGCTCATCATCCACTCAGAGAGGAACATCCTTTTTATTTTTGTTTTTATTTTATACAATCCAACAGACACACAAAAAAATTAGCATTTCCATATAGGAAATAGAACAGAAAGAAAAGATGATTGTATATTTACTACCTATAGTTTGCTTTTTTTAAAGTATGTAATAAATTCAACACTATTCTGCTTTGCCTCTGTCTGAATTTCCTACTGTCATCTTTTGCCTATTTTCTTTTAAATGCTTCAGTGTCCTTTCTTTCTCATTCCCTCTTTCTCTCTTCCTTTCTTTCTTCCTTTTTTGCCTCTTTCTTTCTTCCTCTCTTTCTTCCTTTCTTTTTTCCCTTTATTTGTTTCTTTCTTAACACTACCCCTGGTTCCATCTCCTTTCTCAATCCCTCCTCCATAATAACAAGAGATACAAAATTCTTGTGACAAATAAACAAAGACAAAACAAACTCACACAGCCATGTCCAAAAATGTATTTGCCTTTCTTCATCTTGAGTCTGTCAACTCTATATCTGAAGATGGGTGGCATCAGGCCTCTGGAGTTGTGGTTGTTTGATTGATCAGAGTTGGCATTGATCAGAGTTCTTAAATATTTCAAAATTGTTTTGCCTTGATAAATTGTTAAGGTATACATTATTCTCCTGGTTCTGCTCACTTCACTTTACATTCATTCAAACAGATCTTCCTAGGTTTCTGTGAAACTATCGCTTTCATCATATATATAATGTTCCATTACATTTATATACCATGTGTTCAGCTATTACACATTTGATGGTCACTCCCATAGGCTCTAGTTGTTAGCTATAACAAAAAGATCTATTATAAATATTTTTTGTATATATGGCTCCTTTTCCTCTTTCTTTCCAACTCTTTGGGTTATAAGTTTACTAATGCTAGTGCTAAGTCAAAAAGGTATACTTGTTTGGTGACTTTGGGGGTCATAGTTCCAAATTGCTTTCCAGAATGGCTGGACCAATTCACATCTTCATTCACAGCAATGCATTAATATCACTGATACCATTTTAAAGGCCACTAATAAAAGCTTTTGAGACTTGAAAGCTAGCCTACTTATCAGAAAATCAGAAACTTTAATGCTAAATAGGGCAGCTAGGTACCAGGTCTGAAGTCAGGAAGACTCATCTTCCTGAGTTCAAATCTGGTCTCAAACTCTTACTAGCTGCGTGACCCTGGGCCAATCACTTAACCCAGTTTGCCTCAGCTCCTCATCTGTAAAATGAGCTGGAGAAGGAAATGGCAAATCACTCCAGTACCTTTGCCAAGAAATCCCCATATGGGGTCACAAAGGATCAGACATGACTGAAAAAACAAATGCGAATTAAAAAACCAAAATGCCCCTTCCTTGGTTCTTAAAACCCTTTATAGGTTTCTATCCTGTATCTCTCCTATGTCCTATACAGATGAAATTACAGGTCTAGTCCCTATCCCTATCCTACCTGTAAGTAGTGTGGCATAGTGGGGTAAAAGTGGTATTTATAAAAAGAAAAAAAGAAAAAGCATGAGTCTTAGGTTGGAAGACCCAAGTATTAGTTCTAATCCCAATGCTTATTAACTTTGTGATGTTCTAGTCACTTAAAAAAAAATCCCCATGCCTCAGTTTTCCTATCCATAGCATGGGAAGAAATGATACATTCATTCATAAGATTGTTAGGAAGAAATTTATGATAGCACTTTGTAAAGTCCTCAAGAGACATCATTCCATCTTCAAACTGTAGAGTTTTGAGTCACTTGGTCATTTGAGTTGCTTTGGCTCCAGCCTTCCTTTCCAAACTTATTACAGCTTCCTTATTCCCCTTCCTCTACTCTTCAGTCCAAACAAATCTTGTTATTCCTCACACACAACTTCCTTTCTCACTCAGCCTCTTTCATCTTTGGGTCTTTACACAGACTCTCCCTCATTCTTGGGATGCTCTCTCTCTTCACCTCTGTCTCTTAGACTTCCTAGCTTCCTTCGAAGCTCTGCTTAAGTGCTGTCTCCTTTATGGGGCCTTTTTTTTTTTTTAAATCTCCTCCTAACTCTTTGTTCCTCCTCTTAAATTGAGTTATTTAATTATTTCTAAACATGTTGTTTCACTCGAAGAATCTAAGCCCTTAAGGGGGTGGGGTCAGCTAGGTATGGGGAGTGCTCAACAATTAGGGCAGCATATATGTATATGTTATCTCTCCCAATAGAACATAAGCTTCTTGAGGGCAGACTGTGATTTTTGCCTTTGTAACCACAGTCAGGTTAAGTCAATGAACATTTATTAAGCTCGTACTATGTGCCAGGTCCTACGCTATGTGTTGGGAATACAGTTGCAAGCAGGAATAAAGACATAGTGCCTACGTGGTCCTGTCACATAGGAGGCGCTTAATAAGTGCTTCTTGATATTGGATTGATAATTTAGGACTCTAAGGGTTTGATGTTTTTCTTCGGGAATTAATAAAAGTAATTGTAGCTTGAATTTATATAGAACCTTACAGTTCACAAAGCACTTTCCATATATTATGTCATGTGATCCTCATAACAACCCTGTGAGGTATGTATTATTGGCCCCATTTAGTAGACAAGGAAACTGAGAGCAATTAAGGGACTGACCCAGTTCTGAGGCAGGATTCAAACTCAGATCTTGGTGAGTCCAGTTATAACATTCTATCTGCCTCTAAGTGATAGAAATATAGAAAATCTATTCCGCCATTCAACAAGTGAATATTATTACAATGGTGTGTTCATAAAGCCCCTTCCACAGGACTTTAATGATGGAAAAAGAACATAAGAAATACTACAGCATCCTTTTTTTTTCCTTTCATCACAAATAAACATCTTCAATTGAGAGAAACCTCAGACTGCATTTCTTATTTATTATTAGCTTAATGTACTTTCTATTATTCATAAGATGGATTAGTTATGCATCTCTAGAAACAAATTGAGAGTGGTGTGGGATTTATGATATATCTCCTTAAATGGCAGGGTTTTGTTTGTTAGCTTGTTTTAACGCTAAAATACAATAGACCAGGGAGAAAAATTATAAAGGAAGTCACCAAGTAGAAGAATTTCCTTTGTAAGTATGGACCCCATGTTTTCATACTTAGGATTTCTCTACATTGTAAGTTTCAGGCAGTGTAGAGTACAGGAAAGAGTCCGGAGTCACGAGGGACTGCGGAAATTCTAAGAGACCTCAGCACCAAAGTTCTGCTTACCTTGCACACATAGTCATCGAAGGAAGTGATGAATTAGCTCAGATTCATTCCTTCCAAGGCTCGAGGCATTTACCAGTAGTCACTCAGTGACATTTCTGGCTTTGCCCACTCAATAATACCTAATATAATATAATAATAATATAATATAATAATACCTAATAATAATACCTAATTCTGTTTAAAACCAGTCCAAAAGATAGAATTTTGACCAAAAATATCAAATGAGCAGGCTTTCAGCCAGAACCCACATTTATGGTAGGAACGGGGAAATTAGGAGGAAGATGAGATGGGGAGAAGGATCACAGGAAAGCAACCTCAGAGACCAGTTAGTCAAAGAATAATGTAGAAGAGAGAGAGGATGAGAAGGGAGAGAAGAATGACTATTCCTTAGAGCAGTGATTTTCAAACTTTTTGGTATTAGGAACCCTAAACACTTAAAAATTGTTGAGGACCACAAAGAGCTTTTGTTTGCATGGGCTATATACATAATGTCTTAGCATCATAACGAGAATAGTTTTAACTTTGGGAATCCCCAAGGAGCTGGGTGCACTTTGAGAACTGCTGCCTTGGAGGGAAACTGTGGAAATAAATAATTACAGGATTAACAAGCTATGATTTCTTCTTCCTTCCCAAGACTAATGTATAACTTCTTGCTATAATTTACCTGGATAAGCTCTATGATCAAAATATTTTAATTTTTTTTAGATGATAGAGATCCCCTTTACATGTTTTGCTACTTAAAGTTTCAAAGACTATGAATTGACCCTTTTCTTTCTTAGTCCTGGTTGGTTTAGAAATAAAACTTTCAGAATTGGGGCCTTCTGTATCATCAGATGGGAGCTGGTAGCTGTTAGTTGGAATGATTCTATTAAAGACTAAAATTAGAACCCCTTTCCTTGCCCTTCTTCCTTCTGGCTAATAAAAACAGACTATTCCATCTCCACATAAAAGTAGGATGCATAGCTACATCTGTCAGCTGGATGATGCCAGAAACGTGACGTGGGATCTGTCACCATCACAAACTCCATTGAATTCATCTTCCTGTCCTTTTAGCATCCTCTTCAGATTTAGAGAGGGGGAAATTGCCAACCAGATGAGTATCTCTAATTTGGGAGTGGTGCTTACCTATGGTTCACCGTTCAAATAAAGCAAAGACTCTCAGTGCATCCTCAAACTATTCTTTCAACAAAGATTCACTGAGGGCCTGCTCCTTGTATATGACAAGATCTCTGCTTATCATTCCATAGGGATAAGACATGTACAAAAAGAATAAAAAGCTCTAGATGAAATTATAGTCAGTGGGCCTACTGACCCCACTGGTGAGGACTTTGTTCCCATCTGTGTAGTTTCCTGGATGAGATGAGAACTTATGTTGTCTGGACTAGTTGTTATTTTGACATCCTATTGGTGACAGTTGATCATTTACTGCTGATTCACACTCAATTTCTAATCCTGAGTTATACCCACAGAAAGGGGAGGGAAGGGCACACCTAGACTCGAGATCGGAGAGAAGGAAACACAGAGAAGAGAGAAATTACACAGTTCCCAGGAGGAAACCTGAGAGTCCTCTATATGAACAGAAGAACCAGCATCAGATAAAGAACAAACAAATTCCTAAATTGAGTGAGGACTGGAACAAAGGAACACTGGGCTTGGAGCCAAGACTTGAATTCAAATCTGCCTCAGATACTTACTAGCTGTGTGACCTTGGGCAAATCACTCTTTGTCTACCTTGGTTTCTTCATCTGTAAAATGCATAATTACTGCATCTACCTCCCAAGGTTGTTGTGAGGGTCAAAAGAGATGAGATATCTAAAGGGCTCAACATAGTGCCTGGCACATAGAAAGCAAATGCTCGTTTCCTTCCTTTCTTTGTTCTTTCCTTCCTCTGTTCATTCTTTCTTCCTTCTCTTTCTTCCTAGACCTTGCCCTTCACTGATCTTGCAAGTTATGTGGATCATTCGGGTCTGGGGAGCTAGTTCATGTCTCCTTTGAACCCCACCAAGAACAGCACTATATTTCTGAGGTCTCTGGGAAGTGAGATTCACCTCATAGTAGGGCTGCTTGACTGACTGACTAGAAAATCTGAGTCCTTTGCCTTCTTTGAGGTTGGGGGGTGTTAAGGTTGGCCCAAGTTAGTACTGGTTGTTGTCCTTCCTTCTCAAAGAGGACCAAAATGACATCACCTTGCTAGAGTCAAGTTACAGTGTGTCCAACTGTGGCTGATCAGACCAATACAAGCTTGAAATGGTCTACCACAGATCAGACACAAGTAATCCAGGTAAACATTTGGGGTGGATTCTCTAAATTTACGCATCTTGCATTTCTTTTGAGCTACTTCATTTCTGCTATGTGTATGCACATTCCATGTACTGATGGTGAGTGGAATTGTCTTTGCAGAAGTTTTTGCACATTTTTTTGTGTTTTGACCACAGGGTGGGATCCTTGCCTGTCACAGCAAACAGGCTAGGGTTGGTTAAGCAGACAATTTTTAAGGTACCTTTTCTAGCCCCTTCCTCACATCTGGAGGCAAGCAGAACAGTCCTTCAAAAAGGCTTTTCAGACATCCAGGGGACTGCTGAAACCCACTGCTGCTTCCATTGAGATGACCCTATAGCTTGGGCCACCTGTGTGCCAGGTTGTGACTACAGCTCCCAATATATCCATACCTGCTGCTGCATTACATGCCCGTCACCACAAAACTTTGAAAAAGGTAAAAATGGTAAAAAAAAAAAATGGTATGGGTGATGTCTTTTGATGTGTGCATAAATTGGATTTAAGTGAGGCAGAGTTGCATGAAGTCGTTGGCCTCACTGTCTCCTCCAGAGTCATCATTGTCCAGTGGCATGACAGAGTCAAGATGACTGGTGGTGGCTGGAGATGAAATAGACATCTTCGATGTCTAATAAAGCTCTAAGCGCTCCACAGCACCTGCTTTAGCTGCCTTTATAGCCATTGGAACAAATTGTTCTTATCTACCCATTCCTCCAGGGGAAGCCTTCACATACCTGGGGTAGATACCCCCTAACTCACCGATGGGTTTGAGACCCCTTGGTTACCCTCAACCTGGTTTAGCCCATCTGCTGAAATGGTTTAACATGGTGTGGCCACTATGCATGCTACTACAGCTTCTTGGAGCCACAGGTGTGAGTTAGGTGGAATAGGTGGACACTGAAGGTGGAAAACAGCCCTACAAAGGGTTTGGCAGCTCTCACAGCAGCGGTACTAGTCTTCCCTGAATACACCCTACATACCAAGTTAGTATTATGAACTGAATAGATCCCTGGAATACTGAAGCCCACCAGAAAGGGAATGAGAATTGAGTTGACTGTTAATGGTCTCAGCGTCAAGTCCTTGTCATTTTGTCAGGTCAAATAAAGCCCGTCCTATATCCCTTGTCTTATTAACCTGAGTATTTACATGGAGCCTGGGAGCCCTTTTCCTTTTGGGGTCCCAGATTCTGATATTCCTAAGGGAAATCCTAGTAACAGGCAAAAAGAGAAGACTATTGAGAAATCCCAAAGATTGTCCCCTCTCCAGGTCATCCCAGACTTTCTAGTCTCTGGGTTATAGAATCATGGAATCTTAGAGCTAGGAAGTGTCTTCAAGAACATGTGTCCCAATATTCTTGTTTTAAAGTTGAAACTGAAAACCAAGAAGGTTGAGCCTTTGTTAAGGTCAAATAAAAGCTATAATACCTTACAGTAATATACCCTTTTGCAGTTTGCAAAATACTTCCACTCTGTAAGGTAAATGAAATAGATGGTATGTTATGCAGATGAGGAAACAGAAGACTCAGAGAAGCTAAGTCTTTTGCCCAAAGTCTTGGAGATAAAAAAAAATATATTACAGTCAGAAAAAAAAAGCAACTGTCTTAACTATCTAATACTTTTTCTACTAGACTATACTGCCTTACACTGGCTTTTTAGTCAGAGGCCTTGAGTTCAAATTCTGCCTCTGAAGGGAGGTCACCTGTGTGACCTTGGGCTAATCACTAACCTTCCTGGGTTTTAGTTCCCTCATCTGTAAAGATAAGAGAGTTGCACAACCTGGCCCCTTCCTACCAAGCCATCTCTCAGGTATCTCCATGCCATGCCACTTGCTCTCCAGCCTCTACCTCTGACTCACCCCATTAGCCCTGGACTAGGACTGGTGAGCATTAACCCGATCTTCCCTGATCTCAGGCCCACCCCACAAATTCCTGCCTTTCTCTTTTTTTTTTTTTATAAATTTCTTTATTTATTTTTAGTTAACCATGCATGGTTCTACATAGTTTTGAGTTCCAGTTTTTCTCCCCTCCCTCCCCCCTCCCTCCCCAAGATGGCATGAAGTCTCATATAACTGTCATGTATAACTTCGCATTGAATTAATTTATGCACTAGTCAAGTCGTGGAGAAGAATTTTGACCAATGGAATGAATCATGAGAAATTAGAAACAGAACCAAAAAAAAAAACCCCAAAAACAAAAACAAAAGAGAAGCAGAAAAGGCGAGCATGTAGTGTGCCTCAGTCTGTATTCAAACTTTGCAGTTCTTTGTCTCGATGAAAATAGCATTCTCCATCGTGAGTCCCCTGGAGTTGTCCTTGCCCCTTAGGTTGCTGAGAAAAGCGCAGTTTGTCAGGGTTGGTCCTCACGGAATCCATATATCTGTGGCTGTGCACAACGTTCTCCTGGCTCTGCTCCGCTCACTCAGCATTATGTCGTGTAGGTTTTTCCAGGTTGTTATGAAGTCTGCATCATCCCCATTTCTTATGGCACAATAGTATTCCATTACCTTCATGTAACACAGTTTGTTCAGCCATTCCCCAATTGATGGGCATCCCTTTGATTTCCAATTGTTGGCTACCACAAAGAGAGCCGCTATAAATATTCTTGTACATATGGGTCCTTTTCCCGCTTGCGTGATTTCTTTGGGATACAACCCTAGAAGTGGTATTGCTGGGTCAAAGGGTAACCTGCCTTTCTCTTTGCCATCACACCTACTCTCTAGCCCCTACCTCCAACCTGGAGTCAAAGTCCAGTTCTCTCTTCTTTTTTAACTCTAGTTCCAAGACAGTAATTAAAGCAACGGTAATTCCTGGAAAGGACACATCAATCATTTGTCCCGTGGCACCAGTCACCGTTCCCTTTGACTTCCCTGTCCAAAATATTCCTTCCCAATTCTACTTCCTCTTCTATGAGTTCTTTTCCCCTATTCACTGTAAGGTCCTTGAGTTCGGGTACATCCCCAGCTCTTGCTACCGTGCCTCACACACAGTTAGCACTCCATGCTTTCTCATTCATTCCAGCCTTATCTATATCTATGATTTTATGATCCATGGAAACAGTAGAGACAACAAGTGCTAAGGAGAAGACAAATTCAAAGAAGTCAGAGCTATATACAGACTTGGGTGATCATGGAAAGTTTCCTGGGGAATGTGACATTTGAACTGCCCTTTAAAGACAGGGAGGATTTCAACAGTCAGACTAAGGATTTAAGCGTAGGGAATTGAGAAAGGAAGCTTTGTGGATAGAAGAAACAATAGGAACAAAGGAACAGAATCGGAATAGCAGAGGGGAGTCTGGGAACAGTGATCAGACCAGTTTGTCTTGACCAGAAGGTTCGTTTAAAGAGATAAGATTATCAAGAGACTGGGAACTCCAGCATGGAGGCCCTTGTAAACCAAATTCGTTTTTATCCTGCAAGCAAGAGGAGTCACTTAAGGTTTTTGAGTGATTAAGTAGCATAATAAAATCAGAGCTATTTTAAAGAAATAATAGCTCAGTGGAGCAGGGAGAGCAATTAAGAGGTTATTGCAATTAGTCAGTATGAGGTAATTAGGACCTGAGCTGACTAAGGTGACTGACTTCAGTGTGAGTGGAAAGAAAAGAATAAATCCCAAAGAAACAACAGAGGGAAAATGAACATCTGTCAACTGATTGGCTACGAAGGCTGAAGGAATCGAAGAAGTTAAACATAGCTTCGAAGTTTGGTGCCTAGGTGACAAGGGACAATTGGTGGGGGCCTCATCATAGCTATTAATAATTCTTTTGGATAATTTGATGGTTCTGGGATCTCTTTGATGCTGTAATCACTGCTATGGTACAGATAACAACTTATCCATGCTTTTGTATCCTGTGTAACCCTTTATTTATGTTTTTATTAAAAAAAATCACTTTCTAGTGCTGCCTCACAACCCTTTATGAAACTGTCCCTTGTAATAATCAAGTATATTTAATCAGAACAAACGAGGGCACCAGCCATGTCTGATAATGTACACTTCATTCCTATATTGCGCTCATCTGAGTCAACTCATTAACCCTACAGAAGCATCTGCTGATTGGGCTGTGGACTTTTCTCTAGATCTCTTGCTTCTCAACATTTCCCTCATTCTGCATATATGCCAAATCTTGTCATTTCTTTTTCTACAACATCTCTCACATGTAACCTCTTCTCTCCCCTCACATGCATCCACTACCCTAATTCAGGCCCTCATCTCTCATATGTAGCAGGACAGTATCCTCCTAAGGTACTTCCTACCTTGTTTCTCCAATCCACATTGCTTCCTCATGAGCACACTTCTTAATGTGCAGGTCTAACTATGTCACCCTCCTACTCAATAAACTCTGGAATTCAAACCCCTTCCTACCTTTCTAATCTTCTTACACTTTACTCCCCTCCCCATACTTTATGGTCCTGCTATACTAGCTTGTTTGCTGTTCTTCACAAACAATGCTCCATTTCCTGCTTTTTTCCTTTGAACTGGCTGTCTCCAATGCCTGGAATGCTCTGCCCCACCTTGCCTCTATGTCCTTTAAGATCAAATGAAGTAATATTTTTAAAGTGTCTGGCACATAGAAGGAGCTATATAAATGCATATTCCTTTTCCTCTCTTGGAATCCCTAGTTTTCTTCTAGGCTCAGGTGCCCACATTCTACAGGAGGTCTCTTCTAGTTCCCCCAGCTGCTAGCGTCTTTCCCTGTAAGGTTATCTTGTAGGTATTGTTTACACACATATACACATATATGTCCAGGGTATTTATTGCATTTAGTTTCCTAAATGAGATCCATAATTACTTAGAACTTTTGTGAATGACTCAACTATCCACATAGGAAAAACAAAATGGATAAACAATGATTATCATCCATACATGTCATGAAATTGAATTGGATGGATAACCCAGAGCTCTTCTATATATATATACACACACATATATATACATATATATATAATTGGCAGATACTGTAGATTTGTGCATGTGTGTATGTGTATGTATTCACATACACATATAAAATGTCTGTTATTAAAATTTAAGTTATTTAAGAATTTGGACTTTTCTACCTTTCCTTTTTGAATCTACAACACTTAGCACTATGCTTAGTACATAGCAAACGCTTAATAAAATGCTTAGTGACAAAATGATCCATTGCTATCCACCCAGTGTCATGTAGGTCCTTGCTATATGTCTATCCCACCTTTTCCAATCATATATCTCTCTGATGACATCCTTGTTGATGCTTCTCCTATACAGTTCTTCACTGGTAATATGTTATAGCCTACTCACACCCATTGTGCACCTTTCTATTACCCTCAAATTTAACTTTTAAGAGAAAATTTAATTTTTAAGAGGTTCTAGTGTTCCATGACTTGAAATCATGTGGTTTGACTGGAAGACTATTGATATTAAAAAATGAAAGGAACATGAGGATATTAAAAGCCCTACACAATTTTCCTCCTATCCAACTCTGGGCTTTCCTACTCTATCCATAGTGTCTGCTGATGTAAGTATTGTAGAGGAGCTCTATGGGTTATCCATCCAACTGAATTCCATAGTTTGAATTATAATCATTGTTCATCCATTTTGTTTTTCCTATGTGAATAGTTGGGTCTCTCACAGGAGTTGTAAATGATTGATTATGGATCTCATTTAGAAAACTAAATGTAACACATTGGAGCTTGATGTATTCAGCACAATGTTATCCATATACAAGAGCATCTAGAAGCCCTGACTACCTACAGGAAAATCTCTCCATTTGAAAACTAGGTCAGATATCCTGTGTGGCAGTGGCAATACCTTTGGCAAGTATATATCTTCAGTTTTAGCCTTCATTTGATGTTAACAATCAGAGATTCAAAAAATAATGTCTAGTGCTATTCCTTTAAAAAATTCTTTTATGATTTTAACACATATATAAGTAGTATCTGAGAGCTACTTGAGTGGTGGGTCAGCATCCATTCCAAACCATTGCTTCCAAGCCCCTTTTAACCAGTTTCTTTATTCAGGCTAACCAGAGGACACACACATTATTTCAAAGCAAAAGACAAGATTCCATTCATATACATAATTCCTTTGCCTGCAGTGGAAGAAGGGACACAAGCAGCCAACATACCTGGAGGAGACAATCACTAGAGGATTCTCATGCACTTAGGCTACTCATGCTCCCCCGAAGGCTATGCTGCTTGTTTCCTTACAGAGCAACTGATATACTCCATTGATATCATCACTTTACAAGCTGCTTTCTCTTAAGGTCTGAGGTCATATGATCATAGCTCCAGAGCCAGAAGGGACCCTAGAGGCCAAGTCAACAAGCATTTATTAAGTGCTGGTTGTGCTCCTGGAACTGTGTTAAGCACCAGGCTTTCAAAGAGATTAAAAAGTCTCTGCTCTTAAGGAGATCACAGTCTAATGTATGTACAGACAAACATGATATGGAGAAGATAAACTGGATATAATCTAGAGGGAAGGCATGACATTAAGGGTATCAGGAAAATTTTCTTACAGAAGATGGGATTTTAACTGAGGTTTGAAGGAACACAGGGAAAACAGGAGTCAGAGATGAAGAGATAGAGCATTCCAAGTGTGGGGGACAGCTAGTGAAAGTGCAGATGGAGAGCAAGGAACAACAAGGAAGCTGAATCATATAGTGCCTGGAGGGAAGTAAAGTATAAGAAGATTGGAAAAGGAGGGGGTGCCAAGTTATGAAGGGCTTTAAAAGTCAAATAGGATTTTATCTTTGATTCTGGAGGTAATCAGAAGCCACCAGAGTGAACTGAGCATGGGGAATGACATGGTCAGATATGCATTTTAGGAAGATCAGTTTGATAGCTGAATGGAGGTTGGGCTAGAGGGGGAAGAGACATTAGGCAGAGTGACCAACAGAACGGTATGGCAATAGGATAGCTATAAGGTGATGAGGGCCTGAACTAAGGTAGCAAGAGTATCAGAGGAGAGAGAGAAGGTATATACATGAGAGATGTTACAAAGATAGATTCAACAGAGCTTGTCAACTGATCAGATATGGTGGGGTGAGAGGGAGTGAAGAGCTCAAGAAGACACATAGGCTGCAAGCCTGGATAAGTGGAATGATGGTGATGCCCCTTCTCCCCCATAATAGTAAGGAATACAGGAAGAGTGAAGGGATTAGAAGAGAAAGATAATGAGTTCAGTTTTAGACATGTAGAATTTGAGGTGTCTACTGGACATCCAGGTCAAGATGCACGATAAGCAGTTGGGTATGTGAGACTGGAAGTCAGGAGAGAGGTGAGGGCTGGATAAATAGATCTGAGGATTGTTTGTACAGAAATGATCATTGAATCCATGAGAGCTGATGAGATCACCAAGCAACATAGTATAGAGGGAGAAGAGGTCCCGTAACAGAATCTTTGGGGGATATCCGTGGTTAGTGGATGCAACCTGGATAAAGATCTAGCAAGGGAGACTGAGGAGTGGTCAGATGGGCAGGAAGAGAACCAGGAGAGACACGTGTCATGAAAACCTAAAGGAAAGAGACTATCAAGGAAAAGAGGGTGATTGACAGTGTCAAAGGCAGCAGGGAAGTCCGGAAGAATGAGGCCATCCAGGCCAATTCCAACACCAGTAAGGAAACTGAGGCCCAGAAAAGATCAATAATTTCTCCTAGACCATACAGGTTGGAAGCACCAGAGATGGAGTTTCAATCTAGGTCCTCCTGATTCCAGAGCCAGTGTTCTTTCCACAGGTCCATCCTGGTCCTCTGTTGGCTCTATTATACTCTACTGGGGGCAGCTGACTGAGCCGCTCAAATACAAAATCCTCTATGTGGCTTTCAAAGACCTTCCTAGTTTGGCTTCTTCTTCCCCTTCTGAACTTGGTACACATTTCCCTTTCATGTTCTCTACAATCCAGTGATACCAGCCTTCTGGCTGCTCCTGGCTTGAGACACTCTATATTCAGATTCTGATAATTTCTAGTGGCTGCTGGAATGCTCTTCCTCATCACCTCTGCCTCCTGGCTTCCCTGGCTCCTTTTAAGCTAGAGCAAAATCCTACTTTCTACAAGAATTCTTTGCAGTCCTTCCTTAATCTTCCTGCCTTCCCTGTGATATTATTGTGTGTGTATACTGATATATACATAGATACTCATATATGCATACCTATATACTCATATATGTACTCATATTTATATCTATAATATATGCATATGTTTTGTTTTTATACGTGCATATATCATATATGATATACATACGCACATACATATATCTATAATATATACGTACTGTATATAGTACCACTATATATAGTGGTACACACACACACACACACACACACACACACACACACGCACGTGGCTTATTTGTACATATTTGCTTGCATGTTGTCTCCCTTCTTAAGCTGCGAGCTCTTTGAGAGCAGGTACTTTTTGGTTTTTGCCTCTCTTTGTATCCACAGTGTCTGGCACATAACAAGTGCTTAAGACTGGCTGACTGCTCTTTATGCTCTTTACGTACTCTGCTAGGTTACAGCTACAGAAACTAGGAATTTTAGGTCTTTTAGCTCATAGCCTCATAGGGTCTATTTCAGTTGTTTGATAATTACAGACTCCAGCTAGCTAGAAAAACTTTTGGGTATTTAAGTCATTCTTTTAAACTGATTTTTTTTTCCTGCTGCTTCTTAGAGTCTCCATCTAAATTCTGGCTTAAGATATGGTCAATACTAGCTGTGTGACCCTGGACAATTCACTTAATCCCCATTGCCTTGAAAAAAAAAAAAGATATGGTCAAATTGGTTGTCTTCTATCTAACTTGGTCTATCTAACTGTAAATAATCCTGTGAATTGAACTTAGCAAAACTACAAAAAGGTAGGTAGAATTGTGGTGAGAAGATTCCTTTCAATGCCCATTGTGCTTCTGTTCATAAACCTGGGTCCACAGAAATCATCTTAGGACCAAGGTGAAAAGGGACCCAGTAGAGCAAATTGTCAACCTTTGTTCCATTTCCTCCACCAACCAAATTGTTTTGCTCCTTATTCTGGAAGGAGGAGAGCTTTTAAGGCCCTTATAGGATATCATGCAGTAAAATACCAACAAGCATGAAGAATCTTCATGAAGAAACACATCATGGCTCGTATGAACTGATGTGAAGTGAAGAATACAGAACAAGGAATACAATATGCCCCATGGTTATATAACAAAGGAGTCAAAACAAGACTAAAAGGCAACTGAAGTCAAATTAATTGCAATGACCAATTTTGCTTCTAAGGAATAATTAATAAATACACTTTTCACCTTTCAGTAGAGAGAGATAGGGGAGGATCACAGGTGTGGAATGTTGCATTTTATACACACACACACACACACACACACACACACATTTATTTATGTACATATAAATACATAAATAAAATATCTCTCATATAGTCTCTCTGTGAACTGTTCTTAGCTAATTTTTTTTTCTTTTAAGGTATAGCTCTGTGGTTTAGTGGCCATGTTCAGAAAAAAACTGGAGTGAAAAATGAAGAGCCTTCATAAAATTTAAATCAAAATAAATATATAACCCCTAATAGTTCACAGAAGTGACTTAGAAATTGCTTTTCAGGGAAAGGGGAGTGTCATAAATTCTTAAACTAAAAATAAGTTGGTTTTTTTTTTTAGTTTTAATGCCTTAACTTTACAGTAGTTATTGACTTGACAGTTAATATAAAAAGCCAGTGTATAAATCAGTCAAAGATAATGAAAGTATAGCAGCAACCTCTCCCACCCCACTCTTGGGGGTTTTACTCCCCCCCTACTGGTACCCATGGTAGCAGGTTGGGTCTTCAGAGGGGCAGCTGATGCTATTACCAGGGTTCTAGTAGTAACCCTGTGGATGGCTATTCCTATTACTATAGCTCCTGAGCCCCCACTAATGTACTACCTATTAGTAATTACTCTGATTTATCTGAATTTAAATAAATATCAAAATTACTTATTAACAAAAGGAGTGTAATAAAAAACGTAAATCTGTGTGTATAAATAGTATATATATGTATATATATATATATATATATATATACATACATATATATATATATATATATATATATATATGTCATTTAAAATATCTTTTCTTGGCTATCACCAGTGTTGCCACCAAGATCAAACCCTCAAATATCAATAGTTGACTCCTCTTCACTTGTCTGTTTTATTTAGGGTCTCTCAAGATATTAAGTATTCTTTCTTTCAAATCCTCTTTATCAGATAAAGTAGAAAAGGGCTTTTTCAGAAAAGATCTCCATCTCTTTGTTTTCTGTCTTCTTCAGCTTCTCTTCAGCAATGGTAGAAGTACTTTAGCTTCTCTCAAACTAACACTTTTAATAGACACTCTCCACAATTTACCAAGGAGAGCTTCATGGATTAAAAAGTAGAAAACACAAACTCTCTCCTGGATTCCACAGGGAAAAGCACAGGTAGTACAAATTCTTCAAAGATCCCTATGGATGATAAATACACCTTCTCTCTGATACCATAGGGGGAGGGGCTTTCACTCAAGCCATTTTCCAACTCTCTCCCCCTCAAGCCAACACCAACTGCTTTCTCCAACATTCTATTTGTTCTAAAAGCTGCATGACCGTACCACAGGTATGGTTATACCTGCAGTCTCTATGATAAAGACATTCCAAAGAAGAGTTACAAAAGATTTGGAATTTAAGCAACAGCATCAAGAAAGATCAGTCTAGGCAAGAAAAAGGTAACAGTCTAAGCCAGGATGACTTTGGTAAGAGTAAGGAGTTGGGAGCCAGAGGTGAAGAATCTTAGGAAGGTAGAAATGACAAGGACTTGAGGAAGAGGGACTCAAAACCAGGTCTTTTGACTACAAGTTGAATTTTTTTCTAAATCAGCAAATATTTATTAAGTGACCACTAGATGCAAGGAGAGATGTTATAGTGGGTAAGAGAGCTGGCCTAAGAAAAATGATACATAGAATTGTGAACTGATTCAACCATTCTGTAGAGCAATTTGGAGCTATGCCCAGAGGGCTCTAAAACCATGCATACCCTTTGATCTAGCACTACTAGAACTGTATCCCAAAAGAGATAAAAAACAAAAAGAGAAAGGACCTATATGTACAAGAATATTTATAGTAGCTCTTTCAGTGGTGGCAGAGAATTGGAAATTGAGAGGATGCCCATCAACTGGGGAATGGCTGAATAAATTATGGTATGTGATTGTGATGGAATACTATAATTGTGATGGAACGCTATAAGAAATGATGAGCAGGATGCTCTCAGAAAAACCTGGAAAGACTTACATGAACTGATGCTAAGTGAAACGTATTGTGTACAAAGTAACAGCAATATTGTAAATGATCAGCTGTGAATGACTTAGCTATTCTCAGCAACACAGTGATCCAAGACAGCTCTGAAGGACTTGAGATGAGAGAAGGTCTGGCAGAGAGAGGGAAGAGGGGAGAGAGAGGGAGAGAGGGGGAGAGAGGGGAGATAGAGAGAGACAGAGACAGAGAGACAGAGACAGAGACAGAGACAGAGACAGAGAGAGAGAAGGTGAGACAGAGACAGAGAGACAGAGAGAGAGAGAAAAAGAGAGAGAGAGAGAGAGAGAGAGAGAGAGAGAGAGAGAGAGGGAGGGAGAGAGAGAGAGAGAGAGAGAGAGAGAGAGAGAGAGAGAGAGAGAGAGAGAGAGAGAGAGAGAGAGAACTGGCTTCATATTCAGAAATATCTGGGTTCAAGTCTCACTTCTGACTCTTACTGGCTGTGTGACCCTCGGCTAGTCGTGTAATCCCAGGTAATTCTCTAAGAAAGACTATGGGTGTCAGAGGATGTGCTCATATTCACTGATATAAAGAATTTTCCCAATAGTAGTTTCATGAAACCACGGGTCTGGTACTCTCTGCTCTGAAAAAAAAAAAGTACAAAACACTACATTATGCTAGTAGATTAAAAAAAAATGAAAAAAAATGCAGAGACTCTGGTTACAGAAAACTTACAATGAAACTCCAGGATATCAACATATATACAGATAGGTATTATATAAGGCAGGGCTTGGCAGGGCAAAGGAATAATCCACGCTAAAGTACTTAGAGAGGAAGTCACTTTTGGTGGAGGAGGAGAATCAGAGAAGACTTTGGAGAAGAAACTGAGACCTAAAAAGGTGAAATGATTTTCCAAGGCCACACAGGTCTTTGAGGGAGTGGAAGAACTGAGAGGATCAAATGAGGTCATGGAAGCAAAGTGCTTTGCCTACACTTATAACACATTTAGAGTGTTATAATAATTATTACTATATTTATTATTGTTACTATTATTATCACTGAGACCTGAAATGTTTATAGTTAGGAGACAGAACCAGTAGAGAAAAAGACTGAAAACGCAAAAAAAAAAAGGGATAAACATGGTCCCTGAGGAGGCCAGATGACCTGGGACACATTCAAATTGCGGCTTGAGATTCTAGCTCTTATTTAAACTTGGAACTATTAAAAATTCAGTCAGAGTGCAGTGTTGCACAGCTTATGAGCCAAACTCCAGGGGAGTCTCACAAGGTCTTATATTCTCCTTTTTCTTTTAATAGGAATGGAGAGAAACTATGAAGTGGAGTCATCACTGGCATGAACATTTATGGGACTTAGCATTTTCCCCCTTCTAACTGTGAGTGCAAGTCAATATTTCTGTAAATAAAACAAAGATGGTTCTGTTAGACTAGAAATCTACAAAACCAAATGAAAGAAGAAAAAAGGAATGAAATCACTTTCCCATGGTCCAATGACCCCACGGGCTGTTTTAAAACCACCTGGGAAGATTTGTCTAATGTGGACTGGGGGGGATAATTGTTGGGACTTGGATGAATTTAGAGTCATTGCTGAGATTTATTTGCAGAGGCTGGGGAGGATTGCATTTTCTTTGTGCAGGAATAGTTAGCTGCTAAAGGTGCTCAATGACTGAAAGGCTTTAACTGCATTGTCTTGGCAACCAAGGACATGTCTGGAGGTTATAAATCTGCTGATAACTATTCACTGATCTGGATCTCTAACAGAGAAATAGTAGGAATTTTTTTAAAAGAGTATTAAAGACTTAGAATAGCCTGAATCGGTTCAACCTCATTTCACTGGAATTGAGGGAAGAAAGCCAAAATCATAAATTCTTAAATCCTTGCTTTATCCCTTTTCTCCTCCTACCTGTCTGATAGATCCTTCTCAGACTCCTTAGCTGAGACACCAATCATCTTCTGGCTGTTAGTATGGGTATCTATGCCATAGTCCTCTTCTCTTCTCTCTGTACACTCCCTTTCTTAGTGAGCTCTTTTGCTCTTACAGGTGCAATTATCATGTCTATACATATGACTCTTAAATCTATACCTTAAGTCAAAATCTCTCTCCCCTATCCTCCAGTCCTTCAATTCTCCATCATCAAATACTTCCTAGACATCTGTAGCAACAATTGGGCTAGCAGCTACCGTGGCTGTGTAAGACCAACAACAACCAGCACACAGAAGGCCGCTAACACAGGTTCTTTGATCTGCTTTCCCAAGGAAAGCAACTTTAAAAGGTTAACAATCTCAGTTTAATCAAACATACATATATCATTCACTTAGTTCAGGGGGAAAAGATCAGCTCCTTGAACTTCAAGACAAATACAAACAGAAATTACAAACATCGACAAACCTTGTTTGATCCAAATCACAATTCATAGTTATGAGAGAAGCACCAACATGTATCTGGGTTATCAAAGTCAGGGGGGCAGCTGCAATGGCTTGCCCAGAGTCTCAACACTCATTCCATGAGTGAGCCCCAAAAGTCAAACACCAAGCTCCCCTCAATTGTATCCTGTTTGGAGCCCCAAGGGCTCTGACCTCACCCACGCTGGGTGTGTGAAAGTTCCCCATTCCCCAGTATCACATCATATACAAGTCTGCTTCAGTGCTGAGAAATAGCTGAGAAATATTCCAAAACAAAGACAGCAAAAGGTTTCCCACTGATTCATACCAAGGGGAGACTTGATAGTCTTAGCATCCCAAAAGGGAAGAATAGGGAAAAGTCTGATTGCCTTAACAACATCTAATCTTGGCGCATCCAGAATCAGAATAGATAATTTTCTTCCCTAAGCCTACCACTTCTCTCAATTCTCTTATTTCTTCTAAGGATATTCTCATGCTCCAAGTCACCCAGATTTGTAAACTTGTAATCATCCTTAATGCTCCTATCTTTCTTAATCAACAAGTATTTATTAAGCATCTACTATGTGCCAGGGACTTGTGTTAGGTGCTGGAGATACAAGTGTAAAAAGTGAAACAAATGCTACTTGCAGCAAGCTTCCATTCCAATTGGGAAGTAGGAGTCATGGAGTCAACACACATTTATTAAGCGCCTACTAGGTGGAAGAACTACACTAAGTGCTGAGGATACAAAGAAAGGCAAAAAATAAAACTAGAGTAGCCCTGCCCTAAAGGAGTTCACCATCTAATGGGAGGAACCATATGCAAACAACTACAAACAATATACATGCAGAATAAATTGGTGATAACCTCAGAGAGAAGGTTAAGAAGATTAAGGAGGATGAAAGACCAGGAAAGGCTTTTTGTTGAAGGTGAGACTTTAGCTGAGACATGAAAGGAAGCCAAAGAAGTTAGGAGGCAAGAGGTAAAAAGGAAGAGTATTCCAGGCATAGGAAACAGCCAGTGAAAATATCTGTAGTGAGGAGATGGAGTGTCTTCAAGGAACAGTACGGAGGCTGGTGTCACTGTACACATAAAAATATAAGCAATGTAAATAGAAAGTTAATGAATGCATACAGCATATGAACTATCTATCTATCTATCTATCTATCTATCTATCTATCTATCTATCTATCTTGTTGTTTAATCATTTCAGTTGCGTCCAACTCTTCATGACCCCATTTGGGGTTTTCTTGGCAAAGATACTGAAGTGGTTTGCCATTTCCTTCTCCAGCTCATTTTACAGATGAGGCAAACTGAGTTAAGTGACTTGTACAGAGTCACACAACAAGTATGTGTCTGAGGCCAGATTTCAACTAAAGTCTTCCTGACTCCAGATCTGGTGCTCTAGCCAATGTGCCACCTATCTTATATGTATGTGTGTTTGTGTGTATATATGTATGTATATGTGTGTATGTATACACATATACACTTTATACTTCTTTGCTAAAGCAACAATGTACCCTGTGGGAGAAACAGGAAGAAGCACGTGCCAGGTAAGTCAAATCACGACCATGATACTGACTACCATCTCCCTTCAACTTTATTGGAGACAGCTCAGAACTCTGTGCCCAAGAGCCTTGAGAATAGCAGTGCACATTGGTGGAGTTGTAAACTGATCCAACCATTCTGGAGAGTGATTTTGAACTGTACCCAAAAGGCTATAAAACTGTGCATAACCTTTGATACAGCAATACCACTACTAGGGCTGTATCCCAAAGAAATCATAAAAAAGGGAAAAGGACCCACATCTACAAAAATGTTTATAGCAGCTCTTTTTGTGGTGGCCAAGAATTGGAAATTGAGGGTACACCCATCAATTGGGCAATTGGCTGAACATGTTGTGGTATAAGAATATAATGGAATACTACTGTACGATAATAAATGATGAGCAGGCAAATTTCAGAAAAACCTGGAAAGACTTACGTGAACTGATGGTGAGTGAAGTGAGAAGAACCAAGAGAACATTGTAAACAGTAACAGCAACATTATGTGATGAACAGCTATGATTGACTTTGCTCTTCTCAGCAATGCAATGTTCCAAGACATTTCCAAGACTCATGATGGGAAATGACATCCACATCCAGAGAAAGAACTATGGAGTCGGAATGCAGATCAAAGCATACTATTTGTACAAAAATATTCATAGCAGCTCTTTTTGTGGTGGCAAAGAATTGGAAATTGAGGGGATGTCCATCAATTGGGGAATGGCTGAACAATGGCTGTAGTATATGACTATAATGGAATATTATTGTGCTATAAGTAATAACAAACAGGATAATTTAAGAAAAGCCTGGAAAGACTTATATGAACTGAAGCAGAGTGAAGTGAATAGAACCAGAGAACACTGTACATAGTAACAGCAATATTATATGATGAATAGCTATGAATGTCTTTGCTATTCTTAGCAATACAATGCTCTAAGACAATCCCAAAGGACTCATGAGGAAAAACACTATCCCCCTCCAGAGAAAGAACTGATGTCTGAATGCAGACCGAACCATATTCTTTTTCACTTTCTTTCTTTCATTTTTTGGGGGGAGGTTTGAGTTTTCCCCTACAAAATAACTAAATTGGAAATATGTTTTACATGATTGCACATGAATAACCTATATCAGATTACTTACAATCTCAGGGAATGGGGAATGATAGAATTTGGTACTCAATACTTAAAAAAAAAACGTGAATGTTAAAAGTTGTTTTCACATGCAATTGAGGGGAAATAAAATATTATTGAAAAATAAGACAGAATAGCAGTGCCTCCCAATCCATCATACCTACTTTCAGCCCAAGCCCACAGCCATTACTGAGGGGAGAAATCATTGTGGAGAGAGATCTCACCTTCCTCATCACCACCAGCAACAACTACCAACTACCACCAACAGGCAGAGAGGTATGGGAACCATAGGAGTGGCAGCACCCTCCAGACCAACAGTCCTGCTTCCACCCCAGCCCTCACAGTCCCATGCACCCCAGCTACTAACTAACTGCCACACAGAAGGAAGATACAGGAGGCAGTATTTCCCAGGCAAGTCAAACCACTACAATCACTTTAACTACTACGTCCCCTTAGATCCTGATGGAGACAGCCCAAGATCTCAATCCAAGAACCCTGGGAATAGCAAAGTTTCCAGCCCTGTGCTCTCAACCATATCCTTGTGGAGATACAGCTTGGAAACTGTTCCTGCAGGTTGCTGCTGAAGACCCAATAAGGAAAGTTCTTGCCACCAGAGTCCTTGGCACTGCTAAATGGTTCATCATCGCAAACTGATAGGATTTTTTCAGTGGAAATGACATTAAAGATGAAGCATTAACAACTGCTTTGCCTTAGGGCTGTACCCTAAGAATCATGACACTTTGTCCATCTGACTTGCAGCCAAAGGTTTCTATATATGTTCTCTCTCCCCTATAAGAATGTGAGCTTTTTGAGATCAGAGAGTTTCTTCTGTTTTTATTTGTATCCCATAGCTTAGCACATTGGTCTGCACATAGAGCTTAAAAAATACTTCCCTCATTCATCCATTCATTCACATACATAAAGTAGTTTGGGAGGGAGTTGGAGGAGAATCAGGGAAGGCATCATGTATACGATGCTGTTTGAGCACCATCACTAAGAAAGAGAGGGAACGATTCCATGAAGAAGTGTACTATAATGATAGAGGCCTGACATTGCAATTAACAATAATAATAAAGAGCTAACATTCATATGGTTTCTACAAATATTATCTCATGAGATTCAGTGCAAAGGTATGAGATGGAAAATAGACTGATGTGAGTGAAGGATGGAGAGACCAGTTTGGTTGCATAGCAGAGTGCAGGAAGGTCCTTTAACTCTCCATATCTAATTAGTTACTATGCTTGTTAGGGGAGAGACCTGTCCTGGCCCAGAGCAGAAAGCTGGTCCCCTGGATTTTTGTAAGTCCATGGCTCACAACTGAAGGGATGGAGAGGGCAAGTAGTAGTGATGGTGTTACTGCCCATACTCCATGCCATCCTATGGAAACCTTTGAAGGTCTAGGTCCCTGCTTCCCTTGGAGGAGGCTGTTGGCTTGCCCTCTCTGGGCTGGGTAACTTGGATGCCAGAGTGTGCAGGCAACAGAGCTAGCAACGTCATTTCCTGTTAATTTACTCATCTGAGTCAGGAGGCAAGGGACCAATGTTTTGGAAGGGCCAATGCCTGAAAATGAACATTGCTCATACCTCAAAATGCCAGATTTTAGTAACTGAAAAATCACTAGCCTAAGGACATTGCCTTCAGACCTCTTTCACTCCTTTGAAATCCTATGGAGTTAACATTCTACCCTACTCTCAGTAATCAGGACTCTTGGGGATGCCAACTGTGATGAAACAACTGGCATTTGAACCTAGTTAACAGGAACAATTTGACAAAATAGGAATGAACAAATGAGGAAAAAATTATTAAGCACTTAGCATGTGCAAAGGAAGCTACCAAAAGCCTCACTTCCCCTCCCTGAAGTAGACCTTTCTCCCAGCCTCGTTAGCGGTCACCCTGGAGTCTCCCTGGGATGACATCAACAGAAGAAGAGGACCCAATCATATCTCCATTTCTGACTACTTGTCAGCTACTTATGATTTCTTTGGTCTTCCATTTCCTCATCTGTAAAATGAGTGGAATGGTGTGGAACCCTTCCATTTTCAGAACCATGATTCTATGAGCCTGTGATTCCCACCAGGTAGAGAATCCACCCCCAACCAACTGAAGGTTCCTTTCTTGGGGCTTCCAAAGTGGTCTAGGGTCAGTTTGCCTGGGATGCTAAATTTTGTTGAAGCACTCTTTAGGAAGTTTTCGTAGAAAGCTAACAATTTGCTTAAAAGAGCACGGATCTCCCTGCTTCCAATCTCTCCCCTCTTCAAACCACTCAGCTGTGAAGATGATTTTCCTTAATCGCAGATCTGATCACGTCACACTTCCCTACTCAATAACCTCCAGTGACTTTCTGTTGCTTCTAGAATCAAATATAAAGTCCTCAGTTTAGCTTTTAAAGCCTTTCACAACTTAGATTTCCAGTCTTACTACAGATTCCCTCAACTGCAAGAACCCTCCCTCTTTGACCTCTTATATTTACCTATTTTGTATTTATTCTCTTGATGTTGATTTCTGTATATAGTAATATATATATATGTATATATATATGTATGTATGTATATATACTTGTTATTTCCCCTTCCCCTTTAGAATGTGAACTCTTGAAAATCAACTTTCACTCTTCGTGTTGCTCAGCACAATAGGTATTTGATAAATGTTTGTTAATTGACTGATTCATCGATTTCTTGGGGGTAAGAGTGAGGAATGAATCTTTGTTACTGCCATAGGGTTACCCCTTCCCAGCTGTGTCCTAGATACAAGAAACAGACATGTCCCAGTTTAGCCTCTAAGAACTGAGAATTTACCTTTTTTCCATTGTGGGAAATCAGAGTAGGATTTCAAAGGAAGGTTAATTACAGCTGTGATGAAATCTCACTTGTACTGGCATTGATAGAAAAGGGGCATTAATAAAAAGTGCATGGTAGAGTTGGAAGCTATAGACTTGAACTCAGTAACTCAGTTATTTAGAACTGTGCAAATCATAAACTAACATTATAATGCAAATTCTAGTACCAATGTCTGAAGTATGTTCTACCCAGGGAGAGAAATAAGTTGCCTATTCCTTGCTATTCTGAAGAATTTTTCTCATAGAGTAAGGAAGCTAAAGATTTTATAGTTGTTTTTTTAATTCTTCCTTAGTAATGTAATTCACTTATATTGACTTAAAAACACTACTATGTCAATGTTGGTAGTCTTTACAGTAATAACCACTGCAGATTAATCCAAGGATCCCACTGAGAGTATCAAAAGCTCAATTCCCCACGAAGAGCTTAGAAAAAAAAATACAAAATTGAATGCTCCCTCCCACCCCCCGAAGCTATTTTACAGGCTTGAAACTGTTTTATTACAATTATTTCGTAATCTCTTGTGTCTGAATGGATTTGTATTTGTACTAAATCCTCACAGTAAGAATTTCTACAGTTTTGCTCTTCTTAAAGAATCTTACATCAGGCTTTTATTATAAAGTGATCTTTTAAATATGCACTTTCTTTTAGCATCAATATATGTTCTCTGAGGAATATATGGGAAGAACCTTAATGTTTTTTAATTAATTTATCAGTTTATTATCCTGTATGCTAAATTAGATTATGAATTCATTAGCAAGGTCTAATTTATATACTTTACACTTATTTAATGTTTTTCCTTTTCAGGTACTTTAATAGTTTTTAGCATATTTTATCCTTGGTCTTTATGAGGTAGGGTTAGTTAGTAAAGTAATTATTATCATTCTACTTTTTAAAATGAGGAAACCAAGGCACAGAAAAGTCAAGTGAATTGTCTCAGGCCATGAATCATCTTAGCAGCAGAGCCAAGGTAAGGACAAAACTTCATTCTGACTCAGATCTATATGTGTGTGTGTGTGTGTGTGTGTGTGTGTGTGAAATGGTGGTTTTTCTCTAGCAGAGGGTGGGGAGAGAGGGAGATAGTTTGGGATTTGAAATGTAACAAAAATAAATAAAATTTTTTAAAAAACACTAAAATAAATAAATAAATAAATGAGCATTTCACTTTCATCTCAGATCTACACTCTCTGAATAACTCACCCCAGGTCCCTATCTTCTGGCTAATCTGTCTGTAGGACTTCCTGTCAGTGGTTATTTGAGAAATTGACCTCTCTGAAGTTGTAGGTACAGGGAGCATCTCCTGCTGATGGTCACCCAAACCTCTCAATGACTGGGCCCCCTGAGTCCACTAGGGATTGAAACATCTGCCTTGGGATCACTGCTCAGTTACCTTTGTTCAGGGAATGAAATACAAAATAGAAGGAACCACAAGGGCCCTAAGATCGTGCTTTCAGGCTCACCTAGACAAGCATGTACCCTTGTTGCCATGTGTAAGCAGCCATCATGCCTCTTCCCCCTTAATGAAAAGTGCAAGGGAGAGATTCAGAGGTGCTGGACAGTCTCCAAAGATAGAGTGAGAGAGCTTAAGAGCCTATGATCACTCCTTTTGAAGCCAACTAAAGAGGTCACTTTGGCCTAGTGGCCAAATGTCTTTGAGGAAGTTGCTTCACTCCTCTCAGAATCAGGTTCTCAGTCTGACTCCTCACTCTTTGCCACCATTCCTCAACAACCTTCTCTCTTGGGAAGTTTCCTTATCCGCTAAGACCTCACTCTGAAATATCCCTCCACCCGCTGTGGTCCTTTGCTCCAATTGATGAGTTCTTCCTGTAATTGCCATTTTGAGGAAGCCCCGAGCCAGCCAACCTTCTTTTTTCTGAGTTTTGCTTCTGACTTGCCAAGCTTTAACACCAAGTCCTAGAAAGAGTAACTTCCACTCCCCTATCTCTTTCTGTGTTGTCTTCCCCCATTCCAATGTAAGCTTCTTAAAGAAGCTGTCTTTTCTTTTTGGATATGGACACCCAGCACTTAGCATAGGGGCTAGCACATTAGTAGGTGATGCATTTCTCATTTCCTTCCCCCACCCCCAACTCTGCTACCATCATAAGGACCAAAGGACTAATAATGGGTTGCTATGTGATCTTGATGTGAAAGTCTTTTAGTGTTCAGCATGTGTCACCAGGATTGGTCAAGGCTCAAGTGTATGTATCCCCATAAATCCTCCATCGCTGTGACAAATGAAACATTCATATGGGGTGGAAGTGGGAGGTGAGTTTGGTGGAATGAGTCCAGGTGATAGAAGGTTTTGAATGTTTGGCTGTTAAGTTTTAACTTCATATTTGTAGAGGTTGAGGGGTTCTTGGAGGTTTTTAAAGTAGAAAAAATAACATGGCTAACACAGTGTATAGGAAAACTTTTGAGATAGTGCATGAGGAGGGATTGGATGGTCCAAATTTGGAAGTAGGGAAATCAGTTGGGAAGTTGTCTCAATGACTGAGATATGACAAAATGAGGGCTTCGCTAGGGTGTTGCTGGTGGGAAGGAGTAACATTTCAAAGGAAAAACTGAACAGATCCATCCCAGCCTAGCCCTTCTAAAGATATAGTTCCTGGTTTTTGGGGTTAATGAATCCTTGAAATTAAGAATTATAATAGTTATAATAACAATAATCATAGCTAGCATTTATATAGCTCTTCAAGATTTTCAAGTGCTTTACAAGTATTATTTCATTTTACCATCATAAATGCCCCGGGATGTAGGTACTGTTATTATCCCCATTTCACAGAGGAAGAAATTAAGTCAGAAGGAAATTAAATGACTTGAACAGGATCATACTTTTCTTTTCTAGCAAGTGTGGGCCTTCCTTAATTTTAACTCTTTATAAAATATTTTCTTGTTTAATAAAATGGAGGGAAGGCTGATGTCAAAGTATTTTATCATTTAAAAAAGGGAAAACAGATGTAAAGGCACAGTGTTAGATGGTTCTTCAAATGTGACTGAAAAAGAATTTAAATTACTTCTGTGTTGTAGAATAAACACCTTTAATTTTAGTTGTTAATAAAGGGCTTGTGGTGTTGTTCAGACGTGTCTGACTCTTTGTGACCCTGTGGAGCATAGCATGTCAATACTATCCATGGTGTTTTCTTTGCAAAGATATTTCCTTCTCTGGTAGATTAAGGCAAACAGAGGTTAAATGACTTGCCCAGGGTCACAGAGCTAGTAAGTATCTGAGGCTGAATTTGAACCCAGGTCTTCTTTTCTGAGGGCCCAACACTCTATCCATCTAGCTGCCTCCTCCTAATGAAGGGATATGCAACCTAAAAGAAAGAAAGAAAACCTGACAGAGTTTGGTGATTTGGGGCTATACAGTTATCCTTTCCACATTCCAGGGGTTAGGGGAGTCTGGAAAATCCATGTAAAAATTTTTGGGCCTCCCTTTGTACCAGAGGAGTCTGAATTTTTCCTTTTTCTTTTATATGTTTACAGTAGTACACATATATTTTGTGCACTTCTGAGTTTCTAAACTTTTTTCTGCGTTGTCTGCTGGCCTTCACATGTCATCTGTAGCTTCCACAAAACTCCTCCCAAATTTCCATTTAATTTCTTATGCTGACCCACAATACATTAAAATCATGATGGGGAAAGGGATAATTAGAGTGATTAATAGAAAAGGAAGAATCATAGATGGATTTATAGCTAGAAAGGACCCTATTGGTCATCTAGACCAACCTTTTCATCCTACAGATGAGGAAACTGAGGCCCTTGAGAGATTAAAAAAGTGGTCTAAGGTATGATTGGTGACTGGAAGAATAGTGATCTACTGACAGAAATAGAGAAGTTGGGAGAGAGAGCAAATTTGGGGGATAAAAATGGGAGTGGGGGGAGGGGGTCAGGAAAGGATATTTAGCTTTGCTTATTTGGAAAATGAAGTGATTCAAGTGACATCCAAAAGGAATGTCCTTTGGGCAGATGGAGACATGGATCTTGAGCAAGAGTTTAGAGCGATTTAACGTCAATTTGAGAATTACCCCAATAGCAGGGAAGTTGGGAGACTCAATCTGTTCTCTGAGGACAAAAATGTAGATGAAGAGAAGAACAGAGGGCTGATGATCAAGGTTTGAAAAATGAAATATACAATATTTATAATGTTTAAATATCTTCTTATATTGATTTGATTTGATTAAACAAACATTTTTTAAAGAAGCTACTATGTGCCAGGCACTGTGCTTGGCATTAGGGATACAAACATAAAACAATTCTTGCTCTCAAATTTACATTCTACTGGAGGAGATGGAGCATAACCAAAGTAACTTTAAGAGGGAGAGAAGACTAATAGGTAGGGGATCAAGAAACATCCCATTTAAGAGGTGGACCTGAGCAGGAGTGGGGAACCTGCGGCCTTGAGGCCACATGTGGCCCTCTAGGTCCTCAAGTGCAGCCCTTTGAATGAATCCAAACTTCACAGAACAAATCCCCTTAATGAAAGGATTTGTTCTGTAAAACTTGGACTCAGTCAAAAGTTTGGATCCAAGCTCAGTCACTGAGCTGTGCTTTTAAGAGAGAAAGTGTCTTCTAAGCATGGAGGACCACCTATGCAAAAATAAAATCGGTGGAGATGGGATGTTCTGAAGGGAACAACTAGCAAGCTAGTTTGATTAGAACTGAAAATATGTGAAAGGAAGACTGGAGATAGATAAGACTGAAAAGGTAGATGGGCGCCATACTGCGGATGGTTATAAATGCCAAGGTGGTGATTTCATGTTTTATCCTAGCGGCAATGTGGAGCCATTAAAGTGTTCATGTGTGTGATAGTGACAAGGACAGATTTGTGCTTGGCAGCTGTCTGATGGATGGATTAGAGGGGAAGGAAGGAAACCAATTAAAAATCTCTGCATTAGTCCAGGCAGGAGGTAGAGAGGTGACAAGAGGCTTAAGCTAGGTTAGAGACTATACAGAAATGGAACAAAAGGAATTGATGATTCCTTATTGATAAGTTATAGAAACTGGTCTCAAAGGTCCCTTCTAGCTCTAAATCTAAGATCCCACAAGGTGAGGAATATCGTGGATGAAGAATTGGAGGGTGATTAGCTATGAGAGAGTGGGAAAGAGGCAAGACAAGTCAAGAATAATGCCATGTAGAGAAGTTTGGGGATTAGGAAGATGGTCATGTCCTAAATAGAAATAAGTTTGGAGGAGGGTCAACATTCCTAAAATGGATGCAATTCTGGGGGATCATTGATGAAACATTATACCCATCTCTTAGTAATAGACAAAAACCAAAATGAGACATAAACTTTTAGATATAGTCAAATGGGAAATTTGTTTTTCTTGCCTGCATTTTTTTATGGGTTCTGTTTTTCTTTTTCTTTTATGATAGGGGTGGGAGAGAAATAAATGACAAAACATATATATATATATATACACACACACACACGTATATACATTCATATACACCCATATATATGTTGTTACTGAGTGATTTCAGTCATGTCCAAGTCTCTGTGACTCTATTTGTTGTTTTCTTGGCAAAGATACTAGAGTGGTTTGCCGTTTCCTTCTCCAGCTCGTTTTACAGATGAGGAAAATGAGGCAAACAGAATTAAGTGACTTGATCAGGGTCACACAGCTAGTAAGTATATGAGGCCAGATTTGAACTCATTTCCTCCTGACTGCAGGGCCAGCACTTTATCCACTGAGCCACCTCGTTGCCCATATGCACATATATGTGTACATATGTATCTGTGTGCACATATACCTATATGCATGTATATGTGTGCATGGATACACACACGTGTGTATGTGTGTGCATATATGTATGTATATGTAGACATTTATTAGTTGTGTGACCCTGATCAAGTCACTTAGCCCCTATTTGCCTCATTTTCCTCATCTGTACGACAGGAACACATTGGGAAAGGAAATGGCAAACCACTCCAGTATCTTTGCCCAAAAACTCCTGTGGGCAAGTTCAGGGGGTGATGAAGAGTTGAGCACGACTGAATAATAATCCATCTGTCTGTCTATATTTAGATGTACAGAAGAGAAGAGAAGGAAGTTCAGAAGGAAGCAGAGCCATTCAGGGCAGACAGCTTTTAAAGTAACATGTAGAATTTATTATATAATTTGAGAATAATCAAGTGGTATGAAATAGATATTCATGCTTTTATACTGAATGTTCCTTTTGTCTTCTGCTGTGTACCTGAAAATGTTCTTTCTTGGTGTTTAAGTTGAAAATAAAATAAACCATATCAAATAGAACCACAAAACCAGAAGTAATAAAAATAACACGTGAATTCTATCATTTTATTTTTGGATCAGATAACAATTAGTAATCAAGGTTTATTACAGCAGTATATGTATGTACAGCTTTCCCAATGTGCTAAGACTAATGGAGTTAGGTTTTACCAGTGGTCTATATTTTTTAAGGGCAGCTAAGTGGCACGGTGGTTAGAATGCCAGCCTGGATTCAGGAAAACTCATCTTCCTGAGTTCAAATCCGGCTTCAGACACTTACTAGCTGTGTGACCGTGGGCAAGTCACTTAATCTTGTTTGCCTCTGTTTCCTCATCTGTCAAACCAGCTGGAGAAGGAAATGGTAAACCACTCTAATATCTTTGCCAAGAAAACAACAAATGGAGTCACAGAGAGTTGGACATGACCAAGAAAACCCCAAATGGGGTTACAGAGAGGCAGACACGACTGAACAAACAAAATATTTTTTAAACATTTTACTTTTAGTCAGGTGCTTGGAGATACCAGTGCCAGTTAAATCTTGTTTGAAATGTGTTTTAGGAGTACTCTTTCAAATGCATTGATCACCTTGAATGCCAGAGGATCTCCTGGCATTTCTGTTAATAGAACATGGCCATTGAATTGAAGAATCGATGGTGTCGCGAAAGTATTTGAAAGTTTTGGAAAGAGCTGGTGACCCACTAAGCTTGTTGATTTATAAGTATTAAAGCAGGCCATTTCACCATTCACTGAGCTCTATCTACTGAAATAAATTGGGCTTGGATACTTAGTATGCATATCTATTGCTCAGGCAATCCAAAGGTTATAAAGGAAAAAAAAGAGTAAAGAACATTTGAAGGCTTTGATTGTAGTTACTAAGGAAACTAAGTTTATTGCCACGTCCTTAATTTTTAGACAAACAGCAAAAGTATATGGGAATGGTTAAGGAAAGAAGTACAGATGAAAGAATATTTTAAAAATTATCTCCTGAAAATTTAGTTTTTTTAAAAAATGGAATCAAATGCCATTTTTGAGTAGTGAGTCAGAGGGTTTTTGATTTACTTTTTTTCTTTTTTCCTCTTTTTTGGGGGTGGGGAGGGCACCTAGGTGGCTATTTTGGCACAAACTATCTGTTTGGCAGCAAAAACAGTTTTTAAACAGTGGATGATTTCACCATCCTGGTTTTTTTTTCTTAAAAGGTTGGTTTTTTTAGGAAAATAAAAAGAACAACTGAAGAACAAACAGGATACTTGAAATGATGTTTAGACTGATATTTTATTTGCCTACAATGTCTTAAGTTCCTGCAATTAAGGCTTAAAAGCAACAAGTCATGAAATGGTACCCACATGTGAAGAGAGAGAGATGTAATTTCATTTGGAAATGCTAAAACAAAAACTCCCACAAGCAGTGAGGCGGGAAACATATGAGGAGAGGAAAGTCTGTATTTCTAGCCAACTGAGCTGATATTTCTGGAATATGTCAGCATCTAATTGGGTGTATGGTTTCAGTCAAACCTGGAGTTAGGAAAAAAGCCGCACTTTCCTTCTGCATTTTCTTTTGACCTCTACCACTTTGGAACCTGCATTTCTTAGGTTGGTAGGAGAACTTGAAAAATCTGCCACTTCTGGGACTCAAGCCAAGACTTTTCAGATGGATGCACAAAAAAGGGGAAAAAAACAATTGCAAAAGCAAAAAAAAAAAAATCCTCAGATTTGAGAAACCGAGGGTTCACACCTCAGAAATGCTCCTGAATTACTATGTGACCTCGGAAAACTTAAAGTAGCCTCTCTATGTCTCCATTTCAGATTTTGTAATAGAGAAATAAGCACCTAATAAAGATATATCAAGGAATAATATAGATCAGTATGAATGTTCCACAGGAATTCTGGGAAGAAGGCAGATAAGAGGTTGTAAAGGAGTCTGTCTCCTCAATGTCTCATCTTAAAACAGTAAGAAAATGAAGCCAAAAGAATCATAAATCTTTAAAATAAAATTTTGGAAAATCACTCAAAGAAATTAGCAAACTGAAGAAAATCTCCAACACAACAGGGGAAAATATGGATAAAGAAGCAAAAGCAAAAATGCCAGAAGAAACTTACTGAAACAATTCCAAGAGTACCATCTAAAACAAAAGTAGAATTTTCTTAATTCATAACAAAATAGATAATAAACAAACTGAAAAAATTAAAGTAGAAAAAAAGTCACGATAGAAATATTTGTTGTGTTTGTCCTTTGTTCTGGAGGAAGACCATGAGGTCAGGGAAATGATGACATGACTTGCAGTTGACTTTGATTTGAATGAGGGAGAGCCATGCAAGGTCACCAGCCTCACTTTCTCCTCCAGACCCGTCTGGATTCAGTGACCAGATATTCATCAGGATGACTGGAGATGACCCAGGATGTAATAGGGGACGCTGGGCCTTTTAGGCTAAGGCCTTTTCATGTACTCACTTAGAGTGAGGTAACGCCCATCCAGCGAATAAGCCTCTTGGGGTCACAATATAAATAAAGAAGGAACTGAATGTAACTAAGGAATCTTAGGACAAGATGAGTATGAAACTCAGAAGTTTGGAAATATGGAGATATGGAAAATGCAAATGAAGCAATAAATCCAATGAAAGATGGAACTCTTTTACTGGATTTTGGAAGAGGAACAGTGGAAACAAAAATAAAGCCTCTAAAATTTCTCTGCTAAGAAAAAAAATGAAACAATGCAAAGAAAAGTAATGAATCTGGAAAACAGATCAAGGTAGAAAATTTAAGAGTTGTCAGTCTTCCAGAAAGAGAATATTAAAAAGAAATAAAATCTGACCACTCTATGTGAGGAAATCATAGCAAAATTTTTTCTGGAAATATTGAAAAGGAGGCACAGATTGTAAATTAACAGAATTCATAAGCTGATAGTAAGTTTGAACACCCAATTCATTAAAACCAAAATATAATTTTCAGCGTTTAAGACTTCAATAAGAAGACAGTCCTGTTAGCAGCAAAGCAAGGCAAAACATATCAAAAATACCCATTCAAATTTTATAATTTTTAATAAAAATAAGAAAAAATAAAAAATAGAACCAAGTCAGCTTCCTAACAAAACTAACCATTCTTCTGTAAGACAAGTGATGGACATTTAAAAATCAACACAGGTTTGAGCAATTTATATAGAGGTCTACATTAGAACAATTTTTAAGTTGAAGAATCAAACAGATCATAGAATCCCTTGGAATAAACATGGGTCATCATGCTAAGCATTTATTCATTTGAAACCTTACAACTGTAATTAACTAGCCATTATTTCAATAAAATAAGATCATAAATTCAGAGTCGGACTGGATGTCCAAATAGCTCATATTTTTGGTGAAGAAGCTAAGGCCATAAAGAAGTAACTTACTCAAAGTCTCATAGGTGCAAAGTACAGAGTAGGGATTTGGCTAAAACTAGAACTTTGTCCACTACTGCCCTCATTTAAAAAGTGGGGAGGGATGAGGTTGAGAGACAGAGAAAGAAAATAATGCCAGGAGGGGAATAGTTGTAAGTAAAACAAATTTCCTGGCACAGAAAGGGGCAAAAGGTGGGGGGGGGGAAGGAAAAGCTAAGAGCTCTAGAATCTAATCTAGAATAAAGGGGTACCTTAGACTGCCTTTTAAACAACCAATGAATAGCTGAACAAATTGTGGTATATTAAGATAGCAAAATATTATTAAACTATAAGAAATGACAAAGGAGACAACAAAAGGGGGCCATTAAAACATTTTCAATGCCCAGAAAAGAACAGAACAAAATTCAGCAGGAAGGATAGACAAGCAGGATATTTTTGAAAGTGTGGCATGTAATTATATACTTTTTTTTTTTAAAAGCAAGTAGTATGAAATGGAAATTCATGGTTTCATATAGAATCTTTTTTGTGTTCTGCTGTGTGTATGGAAATGCTCTTTTTTGGTGTTTGAGTTCACAATTTAAATACAAATTAAGCCAACAGTAATTTTTTCTTGTTTAACTACAATGTGACACAGTGTGACCTGAAGAGGGAAAAAGGGAAGAGGAGTAACACTGGATTGACAATAGATGTTACAGATAAAGAAGGAGAGAAAAAAGGGCAAGCCAAAAAGAAGAGATTTGCAAAGTAAAACTTCCTTCTTAAAAAACAAAGGGAGGACTATCAACCATATGAAGAAATGTTCCTAATAAGGAGAGAAAAACAATTAAGAAAATTATGAAGGATCATTGCCACGATGCTTCAGCGGATCGTTGATTTCACTGATCATGATTCACCCATGACTTTTTATCCTTCGCTATTCTTGTCCATATCTTTTTGAAATCCAGTGGGCCTACTGGGGGCCTTCCTCTAGATCTTTTGACATTGCATGAATACCAATGAAGTACTTGATGACCAGCTAATTACCAACAAGGATTTATTAAGTGCCTACTATGCACCCAACACTGTGTTAGGCTGCTGTAATACAAAAGACAAAAAAATGAAATCCCTGTTATCAGGGAACTTCTCCATCTGGGGAAACAACATGAATAAACCTACACAGATTGCATACATAGTAAACTCATGTCTAAACTCCTCATGGTGACCAGAGTTGTTCTGAGTGGGGTGAGGTCTATGAGAAAGAGACTACTCCGAAGTTTTTGTGCCAGGGGTCCTGAACATTAAGTAAAGCTAGCAGCAAGCCTCACCTGCTTCAGCAGCAAGATGCCCTTAGGTAAAAATGTCATCAGCTGCCACACTGCTTAGCTTTTCAGTTCATATTCTTACAAGTTTCTCTATGGAGATTCAAAAGGAAAATGTCCATATACAATCTGAACATACATACCTATGTGTGCAATTGGAAACATGGTCACTAATAAACAAATGCATTCACTTTCTCCTTGGATCTATTCCCTCCTCCATGGGTCATGGCATCTATCAGTGACTTCAGCAGAGAAAGACACCTCATCTAGCAGCTCCAGGGTTCATTGGTTCTAGACAGTATCAGGCACAACTGAGGATGCAGAGGCATGTGCTCCAGACAAATATAAGCACAAGAAGGCAGTCACTTGAGAGGAGAAGTAGCTTTAAGGAATGGGATCCCTGGCAGCAGGGAAGAGAGCTGGCTATGGAGAGAAGCAGTAACTGGCCACCCAGCAGAAGTGTTGCACCCAAGTGGAACTTAAAGAGGTCTTTACAAAGAAAGAAAAGGCTCTCAGGCCTTAGAGTACTAAGACATGTGAGTTACTTTTTCCCACACACATATCTTAAACATGTGTCTCACTACCATTGTACTCCAAGTACACCTTTCCCATGTATTTAGGGGAGAGTGTACCACAAGTTCATGGGGGGAATGCTTGTGGCTACTGTTTTATTGTGCCATCTTGATAACTACCTTTGCTAAGAGCTAACTATGCCTATGGCTGATTGCTAATGGGAAGCACATATCTGTGGGATCATGGGCAATGATGTTAGCAGTGCAGAAACGTAGTGTTACCTGAGGCAGCAGCTACCTTCTGGGGACCCAACCTATGAATGTGAGTGAAAATTGGGGAACTATCCTAGAGCAGTTGCTAAGGGAAAGGATCTGTAATAATGAAAAGGGAGGTTTTTATTTTTTTTTTCTTTTGTTTTGTCCCTGCTGCTACACTGAGAAAGGAGAGAAGTAAGGTCAGAATAGGGGTTATAGTCTTGAAGAAAAGGATGGACAGAAGACCACACATGGCCTCGAGGTCACAGGTTCCCCACCACTGAGTTAACAAGGAGGATTAAAAATAGGTTTAGGAATCATAAAGTAGAAGGAAAGATGGAGGGAAAGGGCATTATAATTAAAGAGAATTTCAGAGTTACAAATCATGGAGTTGTAAGAGTGGGGTCATCTTTGACCTATGTGTCCCTTCCTTTAAGTAGGTGAAGTCAATTGGAAATAGAAGTCAGAGAAGCTGAGGAGGCTAGCAGACCAAGTTATCAATGAGGCATCAATATGAATATTGATCCTCAAGTTTGAGAAGAGAGATTGAGATAGAAAGGAAGACTCTGAGTCAAGTACTGTACTCCTTGGGAAAAAAAGAGAGCTATTCAGGGCTAGCTGATGAGTGATTACAAAAGGGATCTGGGCAGGACTGTATAGTTGTGGATATAGCAGACCTCAAAGAAAGAGAGGTTGAATGATTATGGTAGAGAGAACATTTAGAAGTAGCAGCGGGGGTAAGGGCTATGCCTACTTCTTTTTGTCCAGGGCATCGTGAGAGAAGAAATAGCCAGTGCTGGAAAGGATGATCAGAGATGATGTCAATCAGAGAAAGCCAGGTTTCTCTCAGTGCCAGAAGATGGGAAAAGTGTGAGAGGCTGAAGGAGAGCGTGTTTATAATACAGTAGTAGTCCAAAGGCCATAATTGAAGGGGATTGCAGCAGAAGGTAAGGACTGGGAAAGGGGGAGGGATTGAAATGAAAAGAAAGAAGGGAAGAATGGAGGAAGGGAAGAAGACAGGAAGGAAATGAAAAAATGTATTGAGCACTTACTGCATACACTGTGCTAAGCACTTGACAAACATTTCATTTGATCCTTGCAGAACCCTGAGAGGTAGGTGCTGTTACCGTCTCCATTTTATAGTTGAGGAAACTGAGGCAGAAAGAAGTTAAATGCTTAACTCAGCATCACTCCACTAGTAAACATATAAAGCTGAATTTAAACACAAGACTTCCTGACATCAGTCCCAGTGCTCTATGAGAGGAGGAAAAGAGGTTGTACCCAACAGGGGTTGTTGCTTTGACAAAAAGATTATTCTGAACTACAGGGATTTGGAGAGCAGGTGTGATTTTGCTAGCCATAGAATAGGGGAGCTTTGAGAGAAAGGAAGGAAAAGAAGGAAAGGAAAAAAGAAGGAAGGAAGAAAGGTAGGGAAGGAGGGAAGAAGAGGAGAAAGGGAGTGGTATTTCTTAGTAGTTGTCATTGAGAAAGTAAATTTTAAAAAAATTTACATTTTTTATTTTTAGTTCACAACACTCAGTTCCACAAGTTTTTTTTTTTTAATTTTTTAAAAAAATTTTTAATTAAGATTTTTTATTTTTAGTTTACAACACTCAATTCCGCATGATCCTGAGTGCCAGATTTTCTTCCCCCACTCCCCCCTCCCTCCCCAAGACGGCATGGAATCCAATATATCTTCTACATATAACTTCATATTGAACTTATTTACACAATAGTCAAGTTGTAAAGAAGAATTATGACCAATGGAATGAATCATGAGAAAGAAGAAACAAAATTTAAAAGACTGGGCTCTTTAGGTCCTCTAAGACATGTCTGTCTACTCCTTCCAGATAAATCTCATTTTCTGAAGTATGAAATTTTTTTTTCAGAAAAGAGATTGAAACTATATTTTTTACATAAACTTTGAAAAACTAAGTCTTCTGTCCATTAAGATCCCCTCAAATGAAAAAAAAATAACCCTAAAGTGTATCCTAATTTTTACTACTTATTATCAGGTAGGACCATCTCCAGTCATCCTGATCTATATCTTGCCACTAGACCCACATGACTCTGGAGGAGGAAGTGAGGCTGGTGACTTTGCACAGCCCTGCCTCACTTAAATTCAATTCACTTACAAGTCATGGCATCACCTTCTTGATGTCATGATCCTCTTTGAGAACAAAGGACAAACAACAACAAACTTATTATCAGTACCATAGTTGTCCCATTTTCTTCCTGATCATGGAACAGGACAAACACTGACCCATCAACCTCTTATTCGAGAACAATCCGTTCTGCATGGTAGAAAGAAAACTTGACTTGTCAATACAAAGAGCAGCTCCTCACTGCTCTTCCAATTGCAACAATCCACTTTATTTTAGCCAAAGGAAATGGATGAATCATCTAGGTATAAAGCCAGAAAGCTCTGGCCCAGATATAACTTAATAAATTAATTGAGGAAGCTAATTTAAGACACTCAATTTTTCCCTCTACATATGTTATATGAAGATTAATGAATTCACAGGCTTGATTTCTCTTCCTTTCATTCTATTATCCTCCTCACTCTCTTTCTGTGTTAGACTATGGTTTTACTTGTGTAGTATAGATTTGGCACATCCTACCCTACCCCTTCACCTCCCCGGCCCCTTGTCTGTATCTTTTCTCTTTCTCTGATTGACTCACTTTATCCAACCTGCACTTGGATCAGCTGGTGGATCAGTGGTTCCTAAAGGGGGTGTCCACACTGCTACAATTAACTCAAGAGCCTACAGGAAATCCCATTGGGAGGAATATATTCCCACTACTGTACACTATAGCTCCTTATTCCCCACCAATGTGCTTCCCACACCAGCTAGGTGAAATTCATTAATTCTATCAGAAACACTACTAAACAGAACACAGAGCAATGGCAGCAGCAAGAATAACAAGCAGTCTGTGTGCTAAGGACATACGCTTCTACAAATGTGTGTATATACATATATCTGTATACATACATATACACACATACACAAACACACACACAGACACACGTATAGATTATATATATTCGGGTGTTTAGAGGAAGTGGGGTATGGGTATAAAACGCAATGGACTCAGAATTGAGTCACATTTACTATTTTAGCACTTTTTAACACAAGTCCTTTCTGGCTCTGCCTGAGACTTAGATCTCTCCCAGTGATACATCCTCCCTGGTTTCCTTTCCTAGCACTGGCCTTCCCTTCCCCACCCCCACCCCCACCCCCATCCCTTTACTGGTTGAGGTCCTCCTTGTTCCTCTTTGCTACTTCCAGATTTCTTCTCTACCACTATTACTCAGTAATCTCTCCTTTTAAAGATTTATTCAAACCATTTCTGCCACCCACTCAAAATTCAGGTAACTGTTGTCTACTTGACCTCCAAAATACTACTTTTCTTTCCTCAGTAAGTTCAGTACCTAGTCTACAGTCTTTCTCTCCTTCTCAATTCCTGGCCTCAAACTAGGCGACTTCATTCTCTATCAACAAACTGACCTTTAAGTTCTCCACCTTACTTATTTTCCATGACCTGTTCCTCTACCCCACCTCAGCCACAGGCAAAGATGATCATACCTTTAATCTTGTCATCACCCATAAATGTTCCACTTCCATGTTTATGGACTCTGAAATTCCTTTATCTGATCAAAATCTGTTGTCATTCCATCTCTCCCTTTGCCTTGCAAACCCAAATCCTATTCTTCATCCACACCATGACCTCTAATCCCTTGACCCCTCAGTTCTCTATTGGACATCTCCAACTGGATGTCCTGTAGGCATCTTAAACTCAGCATGTCCAAAACTGAACTCATAATCTTTCCCCACAAACTCTCCCCCCACCCCACTTCCAAACTTCCATGTTACTGTTGAGAGTACCACCATTGTCCCAGTCACCCAGGCTGACAACCTAAGTATCTTCTTCAGCCTCTCTCCCCCCAACTCCCATCCCTCCCCATATCCAATCTTTGGCAAAGGCCTGTCAATTTTTCCTTTGTAATACCTCCCCCACAAGCCCCCTTCTCTCTGACACTATCACAGTTTAGGTGTAGGCCCTCATTACCTCACACCTGGATTATAGCAGTAACCTGGTGGTAGGACTCTCTGCCATAAGTCTCTTCCCACTTCAGTCTATTCTCTACTCAACTGCCAAAAATGAATTTCTTAAAGTGCAAGTCTGGCTATGTCACCCCTTACTCAATAAATTCCAGTGGATCCTTTTCACCTCCGGCATCAAATCTAAGATCCCCAGTTTGGTGATTCACAGCCCTTCAAAACCTACTTCCCCAACCCCAACCAGTCCTCTTACATCTTACACACACACACACACACACACACACACACACACACACATACACACACACACACACACACACACACACACATGCTCTGTGATCTAGTAACATTGGCTTCTTTATTGTTTCTTAGACACTCCCAACTCTGGCATTTTCACTGGCTGCCCCCATGCCTGGAATGTTCTCTCTCCTCATCAACTCTTCCTGGCTTCCCTGGGTTCCTTCAAGTTTCAGCTAAAATCCAACCTTCTGCAGGAAGCTTTTTCTCATCGCCTCTTAATTCTAGTGCTTTTCTTCCATTGATTATCTCTGATTTATCCTGTGTATGTCTTGCTTGTGCATAGTTTATTTTTATCTTGCCTTCTTCATTAGATTATGAGCTCCTCAAGGGCAGGGAGTGTCTTTGTATCCCCAGCACATAGTAGGCACTTAATAAATGCTTATTGACTGATTGACACTGTCAGATGTGATCACCTTGTTGGTTTCATTTCACCATTTTTCTTTGATTAGAAGGAAAGACTCGCTAGGCAGATTGGTGGGTGGGTGGATAGTATATCTGGAAATAACTGTGATATGAAAAAGCGTCAATAACATTTAAAAAAAAGAAAGAAACACAAGGGAAGCCAAGTGTGATTTGAGGGTGAGTCAAGGATAGAGGATTTTAAGGAAAGGAATTGTTGGTTACATACAAAGGGAAGAGATCAGTTATAGGCAGTTACTCAAAATATGAGTATCTAGTCTGAAAATAAGGCTGTCCAGAAGAAGGTGCAAGAAGTCTGGACAACTGGGACCATTAAATTCTAATATCACCCTGTCACTCTTTGCATTATAAACCACACTTACCTTTTCTTTATGGTAGTTTTCTATTCAACAAAATGTTAATTTTACACAACACTGTCTTCTTATGAGGAGCTGATGTCAAGTCATTTTTCAGTTATGTTTGACTCTTTGTGACCCCATTTGGGATTTTCTTGGCAAAGATACTGGAGTGGTTTGTTATTCCCTTCTCCAGCTCATTTTACAAATAAGGAAACTGAAGCAAAGAAGGTTAAGTGACTTGCCCAGGGTCACACAGCCAGTAAGTATCTGAGTCTGGATTTGAACACATACAGATGAGTTTTCCTGATTCCAAACTCAGCAATCTCTCCATTGTACCACCCAACTGCCTCCTTATAACAAGGAGCTAACTGCAAATCAGCGACTGAGTGCCTACTTTGTATTGTTCCCATAACTGGGAGGCAAGAAGAAGAAATGAAAGACATAGTCATTCCCTTGCCTTCTAGAAGCTTACAATCTAGCTGGAGAGCTGAAAATTTTAGATGTGGAGAAAGAGCTCTGGATATGGGTTTTTGAAGAAAAGACTTGAATCTGAATCTTATTTCTGCTGTTTAGTTCCCATGTTTGTTTATATCCTTTTGCTCAAAGGGATTTGGGCAAATTCCTTCCCCCTTCTGGGCCTCAGCTTCCGTATCTATAAAATGAAGAGATTAGTCTTTGAGTTCCCTTCCAGCTCTAGGTCTATGATCCCATGACTTTATGGTGTTATCACATGTATATAATGATAATGATGATGATGATGTACTGTTAGATTCAGAAAATCTAAAATGTCACCTCAGACCTTTCATGTTATGAATCCCACTGCGATTGTGTCCCTGAAGTTTTTCTCCACTAAATATTTCTATGTTGCTACAGAGATCTTCACAGAGGTACAGGCTATTGGCTGAAGACCGTGACCTGGATCAGAAGTGCCTGGAATTTGCTGTCACCACATGGCAAATGTTCTAGCAGCAGCTGGGAGGAAATATTTAGTGTTCAAAGTGTTATGGTGTATTTTTGTTTCAAGTGTCATAGACCTTTGGCTTTAAATAACCTGGACTGCATTTTGGGATGATGGCCAAGAGATAGAACATTCTGAATTCCTGATTGTTATATAAAGGTGAAAGCACTCCCCAAGCTTCCTTTCCCACTTGCCTCTTGAGTGAACTGAGGAAAAATGCACTGTATCCTTGATCAGGGGGACTTTGTTTTGGCAGACCAGTAAATGCTGTTTCCTACAGTACTCTAGGGCTATTTTTAGCTGGTTATTCACTTCTGATCCCTTGAAGTCACTTGTTTGGTTTCCTTGCTTATAAAAGCTTATAAAAACAAGAGATTCATTAAGGTGAGTGACAAATGTCCACCAAGGAGTGATAATTAAATGGTAGGTTGGGAAGAGTTTCTATTTACTTCTAAATTACTAGGCTATAGTCTGCATTGTATATATTTGTTTGTATGCTGTCTTCCCCATTAGACTATAAGTTTCTTGGGGGCAGGAAATGTCTTTTGCCTCTTTTTGTATCCCCAGCTCTTAGAAAGGTGCCTGGCACAAAGTGGGCACTTAATACATGTTTATTAAATTGAATAAACACCACTATTGCTTTAGTATGGACTCCTGATCTACAAAACAGAGCCAGTCCTGAGGGAAAATTATGAGCTAATAATAATAATAATGAATAAAGCACTTATTAAGCACCTACTACTACGCTATATTATTAATAAAAAATAGATAAACATTTATTAAGTATTTACTAGGTACCAATAGGTAGCTTGGTGGCACAGTAGGTAGAATACTGGCCCTAGAGTCAAGAGGACTTGAGTTCAAATCCAGCCTCAGACATTTACTGAGCTTTTGACCTTCATTTGAGGATAAAATGAGATAATATTGGTTAAGCCTTTAGCACAATGTCTGGCACATAGTAGGTACCATATAAATACTTATTCTCTTCCCTTCCTCCATCCCTCCCTCCCTCTCTCTGTCTCTTTGTCCATCTTTATATGTGTGTGTGTGTGTGTATGACTCCAGAGTTTGCATTTATTATCCATCACATTTTAGCCTCTCGACAACCCCATGAGGTAGCTACTGCAGGTGTTCTGATACTCATTTGACAAACAAGGAAGCAAAGGCATAGAAAATTAGAATGTATTACCCATGGCAACATAGCTTGCTAGTAAATGGTGGGTGGGATTTGAACCCAAGTCTTCCTGACTTCAAGTGTAAGCAGTGTGAGGAGAGTTTGCCTTCAGCAGCTCCAGGCTTCATCATTCTGTGCTCTTTCCCTTTCCACCATCATCCTCTTTGTGTCCTTTTGGTCTTTCTTTTCTTACCCCTCTATCAAAGCCTACTCTCAGCTCTTCCCTTCTTTGATAATATCATGAATAATAACTGCTTAAAGTGTTACTCTCTTCAAAGCTATTTGCATTTGAACCAGGATCAAAACTAACAAAATTACCTTCTAATCTGAATTTCACCATGAAATAGGAACAACTTTTTTTCTTTTTATTGGTCTGCAGAGGTTATTGGCTCTCCCTCCTTTACTTTTCTCCTTCCATCTGCCCCCAGGAAATCTTCCAACATTACAGGATCCTAGATTGTAGAAGGTAGAAAAAAACCAGAGGTTGTCTAGTCTAATCAATCCTCTCTTTTTACAGATGTGGAAAAGGAGGCCCAGGGAAGGAATCTGATTTGCTTAAGGTTGCACCATGAGTTAGCAGAGCTGGATTTCAAAGCCAGTTCCTCAGACTACAAATCCGTCTCTTTTCATTCCACCCCTGCCTTAAGGCTAACTCCATCACAGTGCCCTTCCCTGAATGGGTGCACCATAACTGATGGTTGATGAGAATGTTGATGCTATGGACTTTGAATTCATGACCAAAGGGAGAGAAACTTCTCCCCAACAGAAATCTCCTTGTATATGAGACAAGGTTGAGATAAGAACTGTCTTGATCCAGAAATGCTGTGGCCTCAAAGATCAACCAACGGAATGGAATCTGGTTTGTTGACTCATAACAAACAGTGTAGTTTAACTTTGCATCAATAATCTTAGGACTTCATTTTAGTGTTTTAGATTCAGATTTTCTGACTCCAAAGTGTCCTCCAGGAGAATACAGGGTTCTTTCTGCTCCCTTTTCCTGCTTGAACCGGACTTCTCTTACAGGGCTCTGAAGCTGCTGATGCATGCACTGTCTTAAGAGGCTTTCAGGAATGCATGGAAATCTTTTGAATCCAGAGTGAGTTCAGGACTATTAATGCAGCTATTCTGGAAAGTAATTTGGAGATATGCTCCTAAGTTACTAAATTGACTCAGTGATACCACTTGCCTTCATAAATATCAAATAAATAGGAAAAAGACACATATGTAGAAAAATATGACAGCAGCTCTTTTTGTGATGGAAAAAAACTGGAAATTGGGGATAGGGGTGGTCATCGATGGGGGAACAGTGAAATAAATCATGATATGGGAAAGGGACAATTTCAGAGAAAACTAGGAAGACTTGAATGAAATGATGGAGAGTGAAGGGAGCAGAATCAGGAGAAAAATGTATGCAATGATAATGCTGTAAAGACAAACAACATTGAAAGACAAGAACTCAGATAAATTCAATGACCAACCATGATTTCCAGAGGACTCAGGATGAAATATGCTGCCTGCTTCCTGACAGGTGATGAACTTGGGAGTGCAAAATGAGACATATTTTTGGACCAGGTCAATTTGAGAATTTGTTTTGCTTCCCTCTGCATATTTATTGCAAAGGTTTTTTTTTTTTTTTCCAATGGGCGGAGGTAGTAGGGAGAAAAAAATAGATTTTTATTAAATGAAAAAATTAAATTTTAAAACAAAGAATGGGTTCAGGGATTATGATTGCATCCAGGAAAAATACATAAATGTGGGGGAGCTACTTTATCCTACTATGTCTACCCAATCTCAATCATATACTTGATTGCATGCCCAAATAAGACCATAGTCTGAGGAAGTTGTAGCTTAACAGAGAGAAGTCTCATTCCACTGATGCTCAGGGTCAAGGGACTTTTCTATTTTTTGTAAATATCCACTGAAGCTACCTACAAATGAAGTCAATGAATTGATTTTCATTATGTTGTTTATGTTACAAACAAGATTTTTATATAAATGAGATATTTGTATGTAGTTCTACCCGTCACTGTGTCTGCCCTGCCCCAACCCTTCAGTGTATAGCAGCAGGAATTTGGCTGGGAATGGTAAAAGAAAGACAAGAGAGTATTTTTCTAAGAGTCAATGTCATAGGGCACTATGGAAGTGACAGGCTTCTCTTCGCTGTTCTGACCATGTCTCTCTCTCTCTCTCTCTCTCTCTCTCTCTCTCTCTCTCTCTCTCACACACACACACACACACACACACACACACACACACTCACACTCACCCTCAATAAACTCCAGTGGCTCCCTATTACCTCTAGGATTAAATAAAAAAAAATAACTTCTTTGAGGCTTCAAAGCCCTTCATAATCTGTCTAGGCCTTCCTTTACCCTCACCCCAACCTATGTATTTTTTGTTCCAGTGACGCTGTCCTTCTTGTTAATTCTCAAAAAAGACATTCCATCTCTTGGCTCTGGGCATTTTCACTGGCTGCTCCTTTCTGGACTCTTGTCTCCTGGCTTCTCTGGCTTCCTTCAAATCCTAGCTAAAATCTTCTTTCTTCCTTTTTTGAAGAGGACAAATGATATCATGGAGTCATGTCTTGATTTGTGAGTGAATTGGATTTAAGTGAAGCATAGTTGTGCAAAGTCATCTTTCAGATGTCATCGAAGTCCAGTGGCAGGACAAACAGGGTCCAATGCCTTGTTTCTGTTGATCTCTTTAAATTTATCTTATAGAAAGCTTGCTTCCCATTATTGTTTGCATGTTATCTTTCTCTCCCCTCCCCCATTAGATCTATTAGACTGTGAGCTTCTTGGGGGCAAGGACTCACTTTTCTTTGTGTTCTCAGCTTTTACACAGTGCCTCAAACATAGTAGGCACTTAATAAATGTTTACTGACTAACTGGCCCTGCTAGCTGCAGTCAGAATACGCCAGAGGGCTGTGCTAGGGAAGTGCCAGCCAGTACTGAGTTCCAGTCACCCCACTGTAAACAGCAAGCCCACATGTGCTATGGATCCCAAGGTCTGACTTCCTCCACAATTTATCTTTTCTTATAGTGAGTCAAGCTTCAAATGGACTCTCTTTTTTATGCTTTAGGGGTTTGCAGTTGGGGGAGGGGAGAATGAATAGTAATAAGAAATGGGAAACTAAAAAAACTCAAACTATTAATTTCTTAGGACTCTTGGGTACAAAAATGATCTAATTTCTGGGGGACTCCCAGAGCATGGGAGGACAGTGGATTTTCAACGACCTTGTTAGATGTTTTATATGTTTATTCTGGATGGGTCTTTAGTTATTATGGTAACCTGCATTCTGATTCTATATTAAGAGTAAATGCTGTGCATAGTCTTTCAGGTGGGTGTGTCTGCTTCTGCAGAGAACTCATTCCATTATGTGATGTTCACATGACTGAGGCTGACAGCTAGATAAAAAGGGAGATAGGATTTTATTAGAGGGTGGGTGCTCAGACCTTGTTGCAAATGAGTAGAAGCACAACCCCACATGCCCCTTGGCAAGTAGTTGGCCCCACAGAGAGAGGCAGAGCTGAAGGTAAGAGGTCACTACTTTCAAGGACATGCTTTGTCCTTCTACCCAGCAGGGTAAACTGCCGTGGAGCAAGCCTGCCTCAATCTAGATTCTTCTTGTTGTTCAGTTTCAATCGTGTTCTAGTCCTCGTGAACCTATTGGGTGTTTTTCAGGCAGAGACATTGAGTGGTTTGCCATTTTCTTCTCTAGCTTATTTTACAGGTGAAGAAACTGAGATAAACTGGATTAAGTGACTTACCTAGGGTCACACAGCTAATAAGTGTCTGAAGCCAGATTTGAACTCAGAAAGAGGAGTCTTCCTGACTCCAGGCTCAGTGGTCTACCCACTATGCCACTGATCTAGATAGCAGCTACCAATGCTGACTAGTGGATAAACAGATTAAGTCCTTTGAAGTCTGGTTTTGATACGAAATGGAGATATGGTGGTAACCCTGAGTTCTCAAAGCTTACACCAGCAGGGCATAAGCTCTGGCAGCTCCTACCAAATTGGAGAATCTTTGGGTAGGGGCCAGGTGATACAAAGACCGACCCAGAAAGGTTAGAGAGGCTCATCACCCAGAAAGCTGGCCAAAATCGGGTGAATTCATTTTGGTTATAGCAGCTCACGAAATTGCTTGCTCAGTTGTGGAAGAGTTCTTATCTGTATTTACGGATTTTGTCAGGCTGAGACTTCAGGGCCTCTGCACCCACACACCTATTTGGTTTGTCGGAATGAAAACCCACGATATGCTTTGAGGGAAAATTCAGGTTGATAATCAGGAATGAAATGATGTGAAAGGGGACTGGCTAACCCTAAGTCAGATAGAAAATTTGAAGGGAGACTTTATTCTCCTACCAGGAGAAAATGGGTTCAAAAAAGACAATACATGCTGGCCCTAATTATCTGGCCAAATTGTCTGTGTTCTAAAAGAGCTTAGTTTCTTAGATTAAGTTCCTAGGGAATGAAAAGATATCTCCCCTTTTGGAGAGAAAACAGCTGACGTATGGGTGTACAAATGATGAGGGTTTGGGGTGAGAGGTGCTCGACACCCCAAAGTACCGACACACCGGGTCCTGCCGAAAGAATTCGACTCAAGCTTTCTCAGCCAAGGGAAAGGACAAAGTTTATTAAGGGTTAGCCAAATAAGCCTGCCCCGAGAGATCCCACCCCTTGCGATGCCTGTAAGGAAAAAGGGCCAGACCCGTCTGAGCTAGATTGGTTCTGACCAACCTCATGGAGGCATGGAGATTATATACACAAAGGTTGTGGGAGGGATTGAGGGGTGGTTTGGGGTGACCAGAGGAGGGGTCTAGGGAGGGACTTAAGGACGAGGTCAGACTCCAGGGCAGGGGAAATAGCTGAAGGCCATATGGAAATGACAACCCATCAAGGGCTGGGGTAGCAGAGCTAGGGTATAGATATTTTGATCAGGATTAAGGATGGAAAACAGGATTAAGGGTGGGAAACAGCTGGACAATAGAGGACTGGGCAAGGTAGGCATTTGGGCTTAATGGTTATAGCCTCAGGCCAAGGCCAGGTCGAGTGGCAAGATTCAAGGAGAGTTCAAGGGTTCAAGGGGTTCCCAGAGACTGTGCCCTCATCACAAAGATGGTACAGAGTCACATAGGACATGGAGACATTAAGCCACTTGCCCAAGATGGTGCCATTAACACATGTCAGAGGCAGGACTTCACTGAGGTAAAAACACACAGCTCAAGAATACAGGGGAAGGGGTCAACTAGAAACAAAATCTTTGTATCAAATATCTCTGACAGGTACATGATAGCAAAGATACACAAATAAATAACAGAAATATATGCCCAAAATCCTTTCCCCAATGGATAAATGGCCAAAGAACATGAGTAAAAATCTCACAAAAGTATTTAAAAATATTAACAACCATAAGAAAGAATATTTCAAATAATTAATAATTAGAAAAATATAAATTAAAACAACTCTAAGATTCTACCTCACACCCAACTAATTGGAGAAGATTGGAATACAGAATATTAGAAAGGCTTGTGAAGGGAGGGATATTAGTGCACTATTGACAGAGCTGTTGGTTGGTCTGACCATTCTGGAAGGCAATTTTAAATGACCAATCAACCAATCAAGTGTTTATTAATACCTACGGTGTGCCAGGCACTGTGCCGGAAGCCAGGATTACAAGAACAAAGAATGAAACAATTCTTGCTTACAGTGAGCTCATATTCTAATGGAGGGAGAAGACAACCTATGCATATAAAAATAGATACAGCATAAATATAAAGTTAGCAAACACAAATATACACATACATACATACGTGTGTATATGTATTACACATAGATAGACAGACAGATAGACAGATAGTAGCTAAATGCAAAGGGGGGGGCCTGGTGGTTGGGGGATGATGAGAAACAGTATCATGTAGAAAATGGTGTCTAAGCTGCATCTTAAAGGAACAGAAGGAATTTATGAGGCAGAGCTAAAGACGAGGGCATTCCAGGTATGGAAGATGCTGACTGGTGCATAGGCATGGAGAAAAGGGAGGTAGAATGTCACGTGAAGAGCAGAGAGAGGCCAGTTTGTCTGGATCACAGAGTACAAATGGGTGAGTAACGTCCAACAAGACTGGAAAAGTAAATTGCGGCCAGATTATGCAGGGTTTTCAAAGTCAAATGGAAAAGTTTCTATTTTATCCTAGAGGCAATAGGAGGCCACTGGAGTTGGTGGACTAGGGGAGTCAGATAAGCAGATTTGAACTTAAAGCTAATTACTTTAGCAGCAGAATGTCAGATGGACAGAATGGGGAGAGATTTGAGACAGAGAAACCAATGAGGAGGCTGTTGCAATAGTTTAGGTGAGAGGGGCTGAAGGCCTGGACTAAGATAGTAGTAGAGAGAAGGGGTCAGATGGAAGAGATATTGTAGAGGTAGAAGCAGTAAAAAATTGGCAATTGATTGATTACATGTGGTAAGAGATGGTGAGAAGTCCAGGTTAATGCCAAAATTACCAATGTGAAGCACAAGAAGTATTGTGGTACCTTTGACAGAAATGGGGAAGTTTGGAAAAGGGAAGAGTTTAAGGGAAAAGATAAGGAATTCAGTTTTAGGCAGGTTGAGTTTAAAATGTCTCTAGGACATCCACTATGAAATGGCCAATGGACAATTAGTCGTGCAGGACTAAAGCTCAGGAGACTGGAGCTGAATATATTGATTTGGGAATAATTTGCATAGAGACAATAATTAACCCCATGTGAACTGATGAGGTTGCCAAGAGAGGGAGTATAGTGGAAGAAGAGAAAAGGGCCAAATACAGAACCTCCATTTAGGGGATGTGATATGGATGATGAGCCAGCAAAGGAAATCGAGGAGTAGTTAAAGAGGTTAAACAGGAGGGGTTGTTACACAAAAGTCCAAAGAGGAGAAAGTATCCAAGAGAAAAGGAAAATTTTCCACAGGTAGGTAGGTCAGGAAAGATTAGGACTGAAAAAAGAATACCAGATATTTGGAAATTAAGAGATTATTATGTTAATAGTTATTCTAATGTCCTTATCTTATAACCTAGAGATTCTACTGTTAGTCATATACCCCAAGGTAGTCAATGATAAAAAAGGCCCAATATATACCAAAATATTCATAGTTAACACTTTTTATAGTAGCAAAGAACTAGGAAAAAAAAGATTTCCATTCCTTGGGAAATGGCTAAGCAAGTTGGCACATAAATAAAATGGAATATTTATTGTAGTTTAAGAAATGTTCAATATAATGAATACAGAAAAGCATCAGATGATTTATATGAACTGAAGCAAGGTGAACTGAAGAACTAGGAAAATAGTTTACGAAATGTCTATTACGACGTAAATGGAAAGAAGAACAATAGTGACAAAATAATCAAGACTGAATGGTCTGAAACTGTTAATGACCAAGCTTGTCCCCATAGAAGAGATATGAGAATGCACCTCCCTCCTTTCTTTGAAAAGGCAGGGGCACTATGGGTGTGTAACATTATGAATGGTGTTAGAATTCTCCAATGTGTTAGTTTTGCTGAACTGTTTTCCCCCCTCTTTTTTTATTCTTTGTTATTAAGGATGACTTTCTGAGAGGAGGAGAGAGAAGGGATACAATGGGAAATATGTGTTTTTAAAAAAAAAAACCCAAAATTTATTTTTACAAAACCAAGAATTCAAATACTAAAACTTGGTCTGACTAATAATAAAATAGTTGTGTTGTACTTTATTACCAAACTAAGGACGTGTTTGATCCCTGTTTCATTATGAAATTATTCTAAGTAGCTAGCACCCTTTTCTTTCTTCTCCCCAAATCAATCTGTCCTGTGGAAAAAAGAACAGCTGAAGATTTTTAAGATTATATAAATATTATTCTATTTGATTACAAGAGATCTTCCAGTGACATCTTTCTTCTGATAATAATTGCTATAGTAATGCATCATCGAAATCAAATGTGCAATAATAATTAACATACACCTCTCTCTCCTTCTCCTCTCTCTCTCCCTCCCCTCTCTCTCCCCCTCCTCTCTCTCCCTTTCCTTTTTCCCCTCTCTGTCTCTTTCCTTGTTTCTCTCTCTCAGTCTTTCTCCTTGGTTCTCTCTCTCTCTCTCTCTCTCTCTCTCTCTCACACACACACACACACACACACACACACACACGTGTACACACACACACATTACATACATTAGCTCATTTATTAAGTCTCACATAACCCTTTGAAGCAAGTTCTGGAGGTATTATTATTATTTACAATTTATAGATGTGGAAAACTCAAAGACGTTACATGTCTTACTTGAGAATGTGCAATCAGCTGGTCTCAAGGCAAAATTCAAACCCAAAGCTTCCCTGTTCCAACTCCAGGCCTTTATCTACTCGTATCTTGCAATCTGTGTATGGCCATGCTCAGGTCTGTAGAACTTTTGCAAAGTCACACTTTGTAAACTTAATACATTTTAATTACATCTTTTAGTGGTGGATTTCTTTGATCTCTCTTTGAGGAGACAAAGCAGCTAAAGAAAAGGAGATTTCCCAAGTTATTTATGACTGCCAAAAATCCAAAGCAATCCAGAGGGGTAGCCACCCATCACTGTTTGTGTTGGAGATTTATTGTAGTTTGGGAAGAGAACTAAAGCCTTCTCACATAAAGTCAGTTTTTGTCTCAGGGGCTAGATAGCGTCTATAGGGAAAAAAAAGCTGATACTTGATCTTAGGCAGAGAGCCAGGTGCGAAATGAAAAATAACCACAGCTGAGACCTGGCAAAGACGTGCCACAGAAACCTTTCCTTCTCCCTGACCTTGATGTCTTTCTTAATATCCATAAGCCCTTAGAATCACGGAATATCTGAGGTGAAGGGGCCCTCAAAGAGCAACTAGTCCATACCCCACCAAGAGTAGAAACCTTCTAATATGACATCCCTAACAGGTAGTCGTCCAGGCTCTCCTTGGAAATCATAGTGATGAGGACCTCACCACCTCAAGAGGCAATTTCATTCTGCATTTGGATAGCTCTACTCATTAGGACAACTAGGTGGCACTGCAGTGGATAGAGGAAGACTCATCTTCCTGACTTCGAATCTGGCCTCAGACACTTGTGTGACCCTGGGTAAATCACTTAACCCTATTTGCCTCAGTTTCTCATCCAAAAAATGAGCTGGAGAAGAAAATGATAAACGACTCCAGTATCTCTGTCAAGTAAACCCCAAATGGGTCACAAAGAGTTAGACACAATTGAACAGCAACAACTCATTAGGGAGTTTTTCCTGACAACAAATCTAAATCTTCTTCTCCATAACTTCTACCCAGTATGTTTTGGTTCACTGTCTAGGGCCAATCAAAACCATTAGTCTTCAATATATTTGTCCTTCTGGATTTGGAGTCAGAAGGCCTGGGTCCTAATTTTTGTTCAACTATTTATTAACTGTTACATTAGGAAAGCCATTGAGCTCATGGGCCTCAGTTTCCCCATCTGTGAAATGGACTAGATAACCTTTCATATCCCTTCTGGCTTTAAATCCCATGATTCCCTCTATGCTATCTTTTCTACAGACTATATGACCTCAATTCCTTCACCTGATCTTGGTGAGCTCTAGTCCCCTCTAGTTACTCTCCTTTGGATATACTCTATTTTGTTCATATACTTTCTAAGGTATATAATACAATACACCAAGCTGGGGCAGAAGAGAATAGAATTATCACTTGTCTCTTTTGGGACATTCTTTGTGCCTCTTAATACAACCTAGAGTAGCATTAAATTTTTTTCTTGTTGGCTTCTCTGTATATATTTTTGACCCACAGAGTTTTCTCTTTTCCTTTTCCCATTCTTTTGTTTTCACTTTGAACTTTAAATAAAATGAACATTTCCATATTCATTGTAGCACAGAAGGCAAGCATTGTACATGAAACTATGACTATCTGTTACACAAATCTTGCTTTCAAGTGAATGTTCTAGGCATGTTCTTCCAAACTTTCATTGCCTGGCAGTTTGGCTCATCAGAGATGGCCACCATGTTGTTTTAGGCTAGGCCTGATTTAGGCTAGTCTCCTAGAGGTTTAGGTTAAGTACTGGAACAAAATTATGTCATTCAATAGTTAGACATGTTGTTGTTGAGTCGTTTTTCTGTCATAGGCTAAGGGGCTCCAGGTGGAGAACTGAATAATCAGTCTCCATCAAGGAGAGTTTTATGAGATGATTTAGTATACTGTAAAATGAGATTTCCTATTACTCAGGTTTTGTTAGTTTCATTTATGTGGTTTAAAAACTTGCCATTTTCAAAAACTGACCACCTTTTGGCATTGGTAAACATATTGTTCTCAAAAATTAAATAAAGATGAATTTAGTTAGTCTTAAAAAAAGAAACAAATGATCACAGTAGTCTACTGTTTGATAAACCCAAGAACACAAATTACTAGGGAAGGCACTACTTACTCATAGAACTACTGGGGAAAGCTGGAAAGCTGTATTTTTAAAATAGGTCTAGAACTATTTTTTTAAAAGGACCTATTTTAAAGGTTTTAGACTATATACTACAATAAGCTTCAAAAGAGGCCAATACTAATAATAGCTAGCATTTATAAAGCACTTTCTTGTTTGCAAAGTCTTCATTGTAACCCAGAGAACTAGGTGCTATTAGGATCTACACTTTACTGATGAGGAAATAGAGTTAGAAAGAGGTCAAGTAATATATCCAGGCTTACGCAGCTAGTAAATACACAAGGCAAGATTTGAACTTAGGTCTTTTCAACTCTGAGTCTAGAATTCTAGTTACCTAAATGATGTAAACATAAAAAAACCACACCACAAAAGAAATTATCTTTCACGTCTATGGAGAGCAAAAATATGCTTAAATGGCAATGGAACAGATAAACAAATTGTAAGAAAAATTAATTCTTGATTGTGTAAAATTTTAAAGCTTTTGCAAAAACAAAACTTATGTCCCTAGAAAGAAAATAAAAGATATAAATTGGGAAAATACATTAGAATTAAATATCTCTGATAAAGATCTGATGCCTAAATTCTATAAGAAATCGACACAAACACAGAAGATTGAGCTCTATTCCTCAACAAACAAACAAAAGATATTAATAAAGAATTTTCAAAATATGAAATACAAACTATCAGCATATATCTGAAAAATTGTTTAAATTATTATCAGAAAAATGCAAATAAATCAACCCTAAGATATCACTTCGCATTCATCAAATTAGCAAAGAAGACAAAAGATGGGAAAAATCATTTTTGAAGCAGTGGTCAGATAGTTAGGCATGCTAATTTATTGCTGGTGGAATTGTAAATTAGTTAAATCATCCTGGAAAACAATTTGGAGTCATGCAAGAAAAGTTAGTGAATTGTTCACATCCTTTGACCCCCTCAAAGAAACCCATATGGAGAGTATTTCCTAAGGAGGTTATTGACTGAAAAGAAGGGTGGTGTATGTATACACATACACACATTTGTGGTAGCATTGTTTATGATAAAAATCTTGGAATCAAATAAATGTCCAACAAATATGGAATAGTTGAACAAATTATGATATGTGCACATAGTAGCATAATGGCCTACCATAAGGAATTATGAGGATAAAGAATTCAGAACAACTTGGTAAGATTTATTGTATTGAGAGATGCAGAAAGAAGTAAGCAGAGTGAAAATAACAATACACATGTACTATGTGGTCCAGTGTGCCTCAATAAGAGTATTCTAGGTCCAAAAGAACCCTGATTCAGTCTCATCGGCCTGACCCCAGGTGGGTCAAACTTTTTTCTCTGGCTATGCTCCCCAACTCCAGAGTAACTCTAGGGAAATTGTTGAGATATAATTTATGTATAGTTATCTCTAGGGCCTCTTCAAAATATGAGTAATATGATATTCTGCTACAAAGGTACTTAATGTACACTATAAATAAATACAAAGTTTTACAAAAATAAAAATAACTATAAATAAATTTAAAGATAGGGAACAATTTTATTTCACCCTACAGAAGATGTGTAAGATGCAAAGATTTCAAAGGTGCATGTGAATAGACATAGACAATGGCATATATCTCAAATAGCCTGATACACTCATTATACTTCCCCCTAGCCCCCAGGAGCTAAAGATCCTTAGAAGGACTGCTGAACAGATATTTAACTTTCACCTTAGGCCTGCATTGTTAGCATGACTCACAAGGTGCAGATCTCAGGACATGAATAGCTTTCTTTAATTCTTTAGCTACAGGGTTGGTTCTTGAAGCTGCCATTTTTTCCTAAGAAGAGTGTGGTTGATGAAGCCCTCCTCCCTATCATCAGCTGATGGCAGAATCCCAAACTCAGGAACTGAAACCATAGGGTAACCACCAAGGCCCAAGATGTTCATTCCTCTGGATTGCTAGTCACTGATCTGTGTTCAGGGGAGAAGATAGAAGGAAGACAGGGATGTGTCCTCAGGCCACTTAGGCAAGCACAGGTCTCCCATAGCCATGTGCTTGTTCTGCAAGCCACCATTGTCACTGTGGTGGGGAAAGAAGAGAAATCTCCTTTTTCCAGCTTCCCCTTTTACCACCCAATACCCACACCCAATACACATACCTTGCTGGAAGTCCACAGCAGAGAGAATCCTGGGGAAAAGTCCTCAAAGAGGTTATGATGTCTCTCTCCTCAATCCTCTTATGGACCCACATAGGAACTGACTTCTCCCATCAGGCGTCTGTCTCAGTTGCCAGTCATCTTTGGTGCAGCTATTATCACTGTGAACCAATCATGAGTTCCTTATGTCATCCCAGCAAGGCTCACATCCCCCAGCAAGGAGCCGTAGCACGTCAAGCTCCATATGAGATGCCCCAGTTCAGAAAATTAGGATTTATCCTAATCCTCTCTGCTACATACCCAATGGCTACCATCTTATTAAGTCAACAATGGACAGTAACAAAATGCAAGCAAAGTTCAATCAGCAATATTGGTACCATACTATCTAAGCTAAAATACAAAATTTTTCTTCTCTTTTGTCAAATATTAAATGTCAAATGTGGAAAGTGATAAGTACTTTCAATTGCAATCATGCCCTTTTTGAGTGGAATGAAGCATGTAGGGGCAGTTGTTTGTATGTTTGTTGAAAAGTACTTGCTATTTCAAGATAAAATGTATCAATACTTTTAAAAAGAATTTCTTTCAGAGACAGTTGAAAATAGGAAAATCATTTTCATGTGTTTTTATAATACGAAAATAAAATTTACCTTTAAATAAAAAGTTTCCAGCATTGTGGATGTGCAGAAGATGTCCAAGACAGGAATTAAAAAAAACCCAACAACTAATCTACTGGGACTTTATTTCATACAGAATATATCATCAATTAATCAATCGATTAGCAAGCATTTAGGTACCTAGTTCAGCTACATCCTGATTAGTGTGTACAATGGATCTTTAAATTATACAAAAAGACATGACTTTAACTTTTTGGTTTTTGGAATAGGACACAGTTGAAGAATTAATTCAGTATTTTGAATTTTCTTGGTTTATCTTAAATCCTTTTACTTTTTGTTGTTGTTCAGTTGTTTCAGTCATGTCTGACTCTTTGTGACCGCATTTGGGATTTTCTTGACAAAGATATTAGAGTGGTTTGCTGTTTCCTTCTCCAGCTCATTTTATAGATGAGGAAACTGAGGCAAATGGTTAAGTGACTTGGCCAGGGTCACACAGCTAGTAAGTGTCTGAGGTCACATTTTAACTCAGGGCTTCCTGATGGGCTGGGCACTCAATCCACTTCACCACCTAGCTGTCCCACATGGTACTATGTGCAGCACTGAGGATACAAAGAAAGGCAAAAGACAGTTATTCCAGAACAGGAACTGCAAGTAGAGCAGGTGCTTTCCATTTTGCTGCCCAGAGACAGGCCTCTTTCTCTTGGGAACACATTTCCTCAAGCTTTCTTCATTTTACCAATACCTACTCTATCCACACAATTTGTTCCAACAGCCATGAAGGTGTTGGAAGCAGGTGCTGTGAAGTGCTTAGAGCTTGGTCAGACATCAAAGGCTCCAAGTTCATCCACTCATCCTGGGCAATCGCCAGTCATCTTGACTTGTCACTGGACTTTGATGACTCTGGAAGAGAGTGAGGCTAATGATTTTGTACAGCTCTGCCTCACTTAAATCCAATTCACTAACAAGTCAAGAAGACATCACCCCCTGATTAAAGAAATGCAAATTACAGCAATTTTGAGATATCACTTTATACCTATCAGATTGGCTAAAATGATAGAAGGGGAAAGCAACAAATATTGGAGGGGAAAGAAGAGCAGTCTGGAATTATGTCCAAAGAGTTATTAAACTGTCTATACCCTTTGGCCCAGCAATAGCAATATTAGGTCTGTTTCCAAAGATGATTAGGAAACAAGGAAAATAATCTATATGTTCTAAAAAATTTATAGCAACCCTCTTTGTGGTGGCAAAGCACTGGAAATTGCTGGGATGCTCATCAACTGGGGAATGGCTAAACATGTCATGACGTATGATTGTAATGGAATACTACTGTGCTGTAAGAAATAATGAGCTGGTTGGTTTTAGAAAAAACATGGGGAGACTTTCATGAAATAATGAAGAGTGAAAGAACATTATACACAGTAACAGCAATATTATTCTAAGAAGAACTTGAATGACTAAGTCATTTTGAGTATTATAAATACTCAAATCAACTACAAAGGATCTATGAAGGAAGATTCTATCTGTATCTAGGGTGGGATGGGGAGGGACAGAGAAAAAATGAAAAGTGCACAGCAGAGAATAAAAGAAAACTTGGAAGCACAGAAAAGCAGGGTTGCTTTGAAAATGATGTATAATATTTATTACATAGTTTTTTTGGAAAAAAATTAAACAGCATGAAATAGAAATTCATGGTTTTATATTGAATCTTCTTTTTATGTTGTATTGTGTACATGGAAATGTTCTCTTTTTTACCTTTTAGTATTTAAGTTCAAAAATGAATAAAATTTAATTAAAAAAATAATTCTTTGTTTAATAAAAAAAAAAGACACCACCCCATGATGTCATCAGTCCTTTTTGAAAGTGGAGGATGAACAGCAACAATTCTACCCACAGGCCTTTTGCAGAGATGTCTATCTCCCTAGAAGCACAACAAAATAGACAAATCTAGGTCCTGACTCCACAATACCACATCATTTAATGGCTTACAAAACAGCGCCATTTGACAAAGAGTTTTCGTTTTCTTTTTCTTTGTTAGGTTTGTGTTTTTTTAAAATATCACTCTTTCTGGTCTAGTGGGAGTAATTGCCACATTTTTAGCCTCTGAGTGGGGAAGAAGGTGGTGAAAGTAGAAATCATACTTGCACGTTTTTAATGCTATAGTACATTCTTCAGATGAGGCCGAGGTCTGGTCAGCTCGACATTTTATGCAAAAATTCACAATGCGGTTTGCGATGATGGCTACAAATCCTGGATCTGGATACTCCCACTTCCCATGTTCTTAATTAAAGCACTTCTTACAGGTCCCACTTTTGGTTCTCTCAGGGATGTCACATCCAATCACCCAGCACCATCATTTTGGAAAGTAAGTCTTGAAAATGTTTTGGACAACGTCACTATAATTTATTCTCTTAAGGCTACTGCTTTGAAGCAGGCAAAACTTATTTGAATGAACAAATTCAAGTAGAAATATAAGTTAACTAGGTAAAAGATTAAGTCTCTAAATCTTAACTTTAAATTTGAACAGCTAATTTTTAGCTTAAACTAATTCAACTCATTAACTTTATGACTTTTATTAAAGTATAAAATTGATATTCTCAACACTTTCCCATCTCTATACATGGAAAATAATTTTATTGAAATTTTATAGCTTTTTGAGAGAAACTGGTGTAGTGGAAAAAGCACTGCCCTAAAGGGCAACAGATATGGGTTATAGTTCTCATTTTTGCAGTAACAAAATTGTATGACCTTAAGTCATTGTATTAGCAAGGCAATCATCACAATATAGAAGATTATTGTCAATATGCCTATGTAGTTCTGTACCACAAATTATAAGAGACTCTCCATATAGAAGGTAGAAGAAGTAAACCATTTATTCAGATACCAGAGAACCGGATAAGCCCAATTCATCACAGAAGCGAAGAATTCAACAAACGTCACAGCAGAATACCGCTCCATCCCATAACCTTCCTGCCCGCTGCTGGGGCCTTGCCAACCACAAACTCACAGCGCAGCTAGCACGTCTGCTCTCTCCCTCAGTTCTAACTGCCCTCCGAGCATTTCATGTGTCACACTTTCCTTTTCCTCTCAGCAAGCGCCTCCCACCACATGTGATTTAGGCTTCTTGTGACATGAGCAGGTCACACGGCCTAGTAACGGGTGGGAAAGATCTTCAAATTTAAATTACCACTATAGTCAGGAAACTCAGTTGACTAGTCTGTAAAATGGGAATAGTAATGACAATCATACTTTATTTGCTTAGCGGTATCTTGGACTAGATGACATAATCAATCCATCAACAAGCATTTATTAAATGCTTACTATGTGCCAGGCGTATTATCTTCAAGTCTATTCCAGCTCCTAAACCTACAAGAGACAATCTGATGTGATAGACTGTCGGACTTGGCATCAAGAATATGTGGATTTCAATCCCACTTAATAGCTGTGTGACCCTGGGCAACTCACTTGTCCTCCCAGGGCATCTGTAAAATGAGGCGGTTGAAGTCAGTGACTTCTATGGCCCCTTCCATCTCTAAACCTATGATCCTATGATTTTAGCACAGGATTGAATGCCATCCTTTGCAATGTGGTCTTATCAAAATGACAAGCCCCTGGATTCCTTAGAGTTTATTGCTAGAGACTACCCTCTCTGACAGGAGATTTATGAATGGCCTAAGTAAGACTCTTGGCACTGCCAGGCATCTGTCTTCTCTCATGGTCGCATAAGGCCAAGAGACAAGAGCATTGCTATTAAAAGGGCTTGGTGATATGCCAGGTAATTTCTCTATTTTCAACCCTCACCCTGCACTTTGCAAGGGGCTTGAGTAAGCTTAAACAAACTTTCCAAAGAAGAAATAGCTTTGGGCCTAGCTCTGAAAAGCTGACATTCACTTGCTTAGGAGGCACATTTGCAGGTCTGCACAATTAAGTCAAAAGACAAAGGAAAAGAAACCCATTTATCACATTTGAAAAGTAACTCCACATCTTCAAGCCCAAATTCATATTTTTCCCCCAGACCTACTATTCTTCACATTTCTGTCTGTTAAAGGGACCGTTGCTCTGCCAGTCCCTTACTTGAAGCCATGATGTCACATCTAATTTTTCTGTCCTGTGTAGCCTCCCATCTAAAGAGCTGACAAAGCCTGTGCAGTCTCCCAAGAATGACAGTGTTAGAGCTGGAAGGCACCTGAGAGGTCATCTGAACCAACCCCCTCATTTTATAAATAAGGGCACCAGAAAGATTAATTTAATTCAAAACATCTTTTTCAAGTGTAGATAGACAGTCGAGAGAGAGAGAGAGAGAGAGAGAGAGAGAGAGAGAGAGAGAGAGAGAGAGAGGGAGGGAGAGAACTTAAGAGAATTTAAGCTTATGGGTCAAGCATTGCACTCAGGATACATATACAAGCAAGCAAGGCAGTCCCTTCTCCAAGGTGGAGGACAGCACACAAAGGGAAACTTTACGTTGTAAGGTTTCCAGTTGTATGTGTATATGGAGGCGGGGAGGGGAACTTGCCACGCCTGCAAATGCATGTTTTGGTGTTGGTTCCTTTATAGTGACCTGGTTCTGGCCAAGATAAGGTGAAAGCTCACTTATCAGAGCCCAGGAGAGTTCCAGGGGACAAAATCTAAGTTTCAGGAGGGGATGGAGTGGGGATGATGGCTTAGTGGTGGCCTCCTATGTCCAAAACATTTTCTCAATATATCTTCAATCAGCCCTTTCCCTATTGGTCCATATCCTCATTATCATACTTCTGCACCTTTTATCATTTAATAATAATAATATCTGACATAGATCTATCTATACATCTATGTGTGTGTAGAGATGTATTTCTTTATATATACAGATGTCCATCTCTATAGATAGATGTATATCTCTCTGTACACATAGATGTATAGATATAGATCTTTCTATATGTGTGTGCGTGTATAATTTTCAACTTATCAAACTTTATGTCCATTATCTCACTTCTTCATCAGAGCAACCTGTGAGGTAGATACTACAATTATAATTTCATTTGATGGACAAAGAAACTGGAACTCAAAGAGAGACTTGAGTGATTTGCCATTAATAGGGGGAGCCGGAATTCAAACCCAGATCTTCTCATTACAAAGCTAGTGATGCTTCTACCATATCATACTTTCTCTGTAGCAACTACCTCATGGGACCAATAGATTACAGGATTAAAAGCTGGAAGGAACCAGGCATATTATTTTACAGATTAGCAAAATAATGCTAGAGCAATGAGGTGATATACTCAACGTCACACAGTTATTTGTTAGCAGAATCCAGACTAGGGGAAAACCTGTTTCCCTAATTCTCAGCATAATGCTCATTTCACTAGGCAGGCTGTTTCCCTACAAAGCTGAGGATCTTGAACCCCTCCCAGGTACAGTGTAACTAAAAAAGCCATCTGATCCTACCCACTCAATCTGAGTCTCGGTTGACTCATCTTTGAAATATGGATAGTGATATTTGTACCGTTTACCTCACAGGTTTGTTGATAGAATGGAGGCAATGTTTCTGACTTGGGGGAATCTGGAAAAGCTTTATTAGCAGAGGTAGAATTGGAGATGGGTCCTGAAAGATGGATTGTGTTTGAATAGCTGGAGATGAAGGAGGAGGGTGCTGAATATGTAGAAAAGAGCCTTAGTCGAGACACAAAGGCAGTATATAATGGGGCAAGGGTTTCTTTAGCTAACCACACAGCTGCTCCATTGCTAGATAGATTCCCAGCAGTATACCTAAATGTACTCCCTCCCTGATTCCTTCTCAGCCAACATCTCACTTGCCAGGTTGACCTTCCTAAGGCACAGGTTTGAACACATCATTTTACTACTCACAAAACCTTTTGTTGCCTCATATGGTAGAAAAAGCACTGAATTTGATATGAGGACCTGAATTCAAGGCCATGACAGACTTTAATTCCATAGGAAACCCCATATCTAATTCTATTCTAACTCTATTTCTTATTACCTTGTGACCTTGGGTGTGCTGATTAATCTTCTTCATTCTCAGTTTCCCCATCTGTAAAACGAGGGGGTGGAAGACAGTCTCAGAGGTCCTCTAAATCTATGATTCTATGATTCCTTACTGAATAGTGTCTAAACTCCTTTGAATCACATCCAAGATTGTCTCCCTCATTAGACTGTAAGTTCTTGAGGGCAGGGAATGTCTCTTGCCTCTTTTTGTATCCCCAGTGCTTAGCAAAGCATCTGGCACATAGGAAGCACTTAAATTCGTATTGATTGATTGATCAGACTGTCAAACTTGTATCTTAAATTAACCACGTGCCAAACCTGTGTCTCTTTGTGACTTATTCTTTCTGTCAGTGCTACCATGATTCACTCATCCACCCATGTTAAAAATGTTGAAATAATTCATTCCACATATATATATTTAAGCATTTACTATGTACCAATCACCAAATTAGAAATACAAAGACAAGAATGAAATGGTTCCTACACTTAATGAGCTTACCTTGGTTGGGAGGGTGCGGGGGAGAGGTAACAAATATATGAGTAAGTAAGTAGAAAATATACACCAAATTAATACTGAAAAGTTAGAGGGAATTTGGCGTAACAGTTAGCAAGCAGGCTCCCTCGAAGTAAGGATAACCCTGGCTTAAGTCTTGTCCTTGACACATACTGGTCTATGCCATGACCCTGGGCAAGTCATTCACTTTTCAGTGTCTCAGGCAACTTTTTAAGAGTATCATCTGCAGAGCAGGTGCCAATCTGCAGTAAGCAGAGACTCCTCATTGGGAGTCTCCAGTTGTCAGGAAATCACAGGCCTCATTACCTAAATCCCCTCCCCCAAATGTACTGAGTAATTTTTTCTGGTGCAGAGGGGCTTCGGCAGCCTTCATCAGGATCATCAGGATAAGCTTCTTGTAGGAGGTGGCGCCTGAGCCAAACCTTCAAGGAAGCTAGGGATAGCCAGGGGCAGAGGAGAGGACTGAGATAGCTCGGAGCAAGGGGGAGCTTGTGCAACAGCCCGAAGATGAGAGATGTAACATTATTAGATTAGACATCAAAGAAAGGATGGTTTGACTGGAAAAGAGTGAATAAAGGGGAGTAGGCACAATAAAGCAGGAGGCAGATTGTGAAGATTTTTAAATGCCAAATAGAGAAACTTCCGTTTTATGCTAGTCAGTAAGTTTCTTGAGAAGGGGAAGGACATGGTTAGAAATGTGCTGAAGGCCTATCAGTCTGAGAGCTGTGTGAGGGATGGGCTGGAGCAGGGAGAGATGGGAGGCAGCGGTTGCCATCCTCAGGGGAGGGATGATGAGGATCTGGGCTGGGGGCAGCCAGGTGACCTGGAGAGACAGGCCTTATCTGACTCTTCCCTCTCCTTCTCCCATAGACAATCCTGTTGGTTCTACCTTCACAATATCTCTTGTTTCCATCCCTCCTTTGTATTCCCAGTATGACCACCATTCACTATTACCACCTACCTATTGCATAAACCTCCAGAGGAGTCTCCTCACCTTCAGTCTTTGCCCTCTTGTCCATGGATCCTGCTGATTAATCTTCCTTATGCATAGGGCTGCTGGTGTCCTTGCTCTCCTCCAGTGTCTTCTCATTGTCCACAGGAAAAAGAAGGGAAAGAAAAAGCATGTATTGAGCACATATTATATACATACACACATACATACATATACATATGTACATATATATGTACATACATGACACTGTGCTAAATTTACAAATATTTTCTCATTTGATCCAGACAACAGCCCTGGGAAGTAGGTGCTATTTTACAGTTGGGAAAATAGGTGCAGAGAGAGGTTACATGACTCATTCAGTGTCACAGAGCTATTAAGTGTCTGAGGTCAGATTTGAATTAGGGTCATCTTGAATAAAGGCTAAACTCTTCATCCTGGTATTTGAATCCCTCCCCTAACTGGTGCCATTCCTCTTTTCTAGCTTTATCTCAAATTACTGTCTTCCGTATACTCTATGCTCCACCCAAATTAGATAATTGGACACCCTGTGTCCATTCTCCTCTCCTCATTCCATGTATTTTGCCTTTACCTCTTAATAAGAATTCCTGTCATCTCTAACACCCACTAATTCAATGAAGATGGGACAGCTATGTGCTTCAGGGGCTCAAATGTGTGACTTGGAGTCAGGGAGGCCTGAGTTCAAATCCTGCCTCAGATGCTTCAGGCAAGTCACAAGCTTTTATTTTCCTCAGCTGTAAAAGGCAGATAATAATAGTACCTGCTTCCTGGGGGTGGTTGTGAGAATAAAATGAGATATTTGTGAAGCCTTTTATAAAACTTAAAGTGTTACATAAATGCTAGATATTAATATTATTCTGAGACCTCACATAGCACTTCATTAGTATTTCTCTTATCCAAATATCATGATATATTTGATGTGGTAGGAGCAACATCTCTTAAGGTTGGAAGTAGTCCCTACTACATAGGCTAGTTTTCCCCTAAAAGTCAATGAAACCTATCTCGAGACTTAACTGGTCTGGGAAACTAGGGCTGAAATCACTGGTGTAGCTTCCTGCTGCCCTAAGGAATCCAGGCACCTGTTTGGTATACTTCCTTCCCAAGTGAATATAACCTTCTGACCCGGCCCGCCATTGTGGCAAATGTGGAGGTCAGGGGAACTGCACCCAACTGGACCAATATTATATCTTTCCTGAAAATCCTTCCCATGTTATCATTGGTAAACTTCCTTCTGTTGGGAAGGAAGGAGGGAAGGAACCAAGTTTTTATTAAACTCCTTATTAAAGGTTTTATGATCTGCAAAGGTCTAGTTTTCTTCCAATCCCTACCAAATCACTTGACCAGCCTCTGGCCTGGCCTAGAATATTTCATGTTATAATTATTTGTATAAATGTTATATTCCAGTAAATGAATCCATGTTATTGGTCAATCGTGTCTTTGTGACACCATTTGGGGTTTTCTTGACAGAGATACTGGAGTCATTCGCCATTTCCTTCTCTGGCTTATTTTTACAGATGAGGAAACTGAAGCAAACAGTGACTTGGTCAGGGTCCCACAGTTAGTAAGTATCTGAGGCCAGATTTGAACTCAGGAAGAAGAATCTTCCTGACTCCAGGCCCAGCTCTCTATCCACTATGCCATCTAGCTGCCCAAACAAATACATATACATATATATCCACTATGCCACCCAGCTGCCTAAACAAATACATATACATATACATGAGACCTATAATTTCATTGGTATTTTAGTCACTTCTGAGAGGAAGATTCCCTCTACCATGGCAAATTGACATCTTCTCTTCCATGTAGAGACTGAGTGCTGGCTCTGGAATCAGAGGAGCTGGATTCAAATTCTACCCCTGCTATATGACCTTGGGCGAATTATTTAACCTCAACATGCATCTATTTCCTCACCTCTGAGATGAGGGTCTTGGATTAGAAAAGCCTTTGAGCTTCCTTCCACCCCTAGATTTATGATCCTAAATATTTTGTCCAGGTTACAGAGACAGTACTTTCTGATTCTGAGGCCAGTTCTCTATCTACTACAGTAGGTGCCCCTCTCGTACTTAACTAACCTTACTATATTGCAAACTTTGGGGGCAGCTAGTGGCACCATAGTGCACAGAACTCCAGGCCTAGAATAAGGAAAATTCCTCTTCCCGAGTTCAAATCTGGCTTCAGACATGTGCTAGCTCTGTGACCTTCAGCAAGTCACTCACTCCTGTTTGCCTCAGTTTCCTCATCTGTAAAATGAGCTGGAGAAGGAAATGACAAATCACACTAATATCTCTGCCAAAAGAAAAAACAAACAAACCCAATTAGGGTCATGGAAAGCAGGACACAACTGAAAAATGAGTCAACAATCTACAAACCAACAATTAGCCACTCACTATGTTTCAAATGTCCTTCAAAAAAAAAAACAACTTTTAACTAGTCAATAGTTACTCTGTATTTAATATAACTTTGAATTCTTTAAAAGTTGGGAGGAGATATTAGCAGCAGAAACTCTGGCCCTTGAGGTTGGGGCCAATATTTTGTGAAACTATATAATCAAAATAGCTATGGTGGTTCTATAGCAGTAGTTACAGCAGAGGCAGTAGATTTTAATTTAATTACTGTTAGGAAACATTAATTTATCAGGAAAGGAGAGCCAGAAAAGTGACTGGAATGCTACAGGTTTCAACAGAAATGTGAATTCATGTGAGCACGGTGATGGCAAGGCCCAGTTTTAGACAACACTCTTACATACAGACAAAAACTCCATCCAGGCTATTTTTGTGATTACTTCTGTAACAGGTTATTTTAATTACTGGTTTGTAAAAGTGTAAAGCCTTCTGAAAAAAGGTTTCGATATTTTTTTTTTGTACCCATGCTGTTGATTGCTAAATGTAGTAGTTTGACATATCTTTTTAAAAAATGTTGGAATAGGTAACTGAAAATAGATTTTTATAGGCATTTTTTGTTTTTATATTGCCTATATTTTTCCATGCATCCCTGCCCCTCCGTGTTCCATAAAGCCGTATAAAAAAGATTTTTTAAAAAAGAAGAAAAAAAATCTGCAAAATCAGTTAACATATAGAAAAATTCTGACATTATATGTAATGTTCCACTACTGTGTCCTCCCTCCCCCAGTCTTTACAAAAGAGTGAAAGGGGGAGGAAGAGAGATAACTTTTAACCTAGCTAGTTACTTTTTAATACTGCTAACTTTTACTAACTCAATTATCCATTAACTTTTCCTGTGTCTGACTTGCAGTATATTTGTTTAAGAATCAGTAATACAACTTTGTAACTATTCCTAATTGCTTTTCTTCCCCAGGAATCCCACTATCACTTGGTGACTCTGACTCACTCCTTTGGATCTCAGCAGTGACTGGCCTAATGTTCTATAACTCTGATGTAAGGAGTCAGGGCAATATTCTTGGGTTGGATGAAAAACCTCTGAATGGGATTTTTGACTTGGCTTCTCCACTGGAATGGTTTCCTTGAAATGCTCTTCATCCAAGTGAATGTTGGAACCAATTACTGTATACTTCTGAGTAGGTCAAAAGTATCAATTGATGGTTCAACTGGGTATGCTTTAATTACTGGTATGACATTATTGATGGAATAAGAGGCAATCTGAGTTTTCTCTTGTTAACAAAGAAAAAAAATTAAGCAAGAACAAACAAACGAAACATTACACGGACCTTATCTTGCAGCATACACAATATTCCACACCCATGGTTTCCCACCTCTCCAACAAAAGACAGGAGTACATTTTCCTCATTTCTTCTCCAGGGCCAAGAGCGGTCAATTTCATTATGTGGCACTCAGCTTTGTTTTCTTTTTCTTTTCCCTTTAGACCTGCAGTAAATTTAAGTGACTTGCGCAAAATTGTGGAGGTAATAAATGATAGAGGAAAGATTTGAACCCAAGATCCTCTGAGTTTCAAATATAGCACGCTTCCCTTTGCACCATACCAAGACTACAAAGCTGTGCAAAAGACCATAGAAGGAAACAGTGGATCACGGGCTTTTAATATAGCATTAGTAATTCAGAGTACTTACATATATATGTATATATATATATATATGTGTGTGTGTGTGTGTGTGTGTGTGTATAATTTTTTTTTAAAGAGTGAGGGAGACTATCAAATAAGGAAATATTTCAGGTCACTATGACTGGTATAGCTCTTAGGAGTGTTTTAAAAAATAAATGTGAAATATGACTCTGTCATGAGGTTCTTTTCTAAAAAGAGCTGCCTAGAGCTTTAAAGGACTGCAGAAATAAAACAGAAAAGTCCAAATAGCTGGGATTTTTTTCATGGGGAAATTTTACTTGCCAGAAATGAATGTATGTCAATTGATGGAAATAAAACTGCAGATATATTTGTAAGCAGGAAGCATTAGATGCAGCACTAGTCAAGGTATGGAATAAGACAAGACTGGGTTCATATTTGTGAACAGAGAATTGAGAAATCAGCAATTTGGATTTAAAATTTACAAGTGGTCTGTGTATATGCAGAGAGGGGGTGGACCTGCTTTTTCATTAGAATAGGGCTGTGGTGGTTGCTTCGTCCTTCATTTTGGAAGAGGACCATGACATCAGGGAAATGATGACATGACTTGCAGTTGACTTTGATTTGAGTGAGGGAGGGCTGTGCAAGGTCACCAGCCTCACTTTCTCTTCCAGAGCCATCTGGGTCCAGTGGCCTGATATTCACTAGGAGGACTGGAGATGGCCCAGGATGCAATGGGAGACCCTGGTCCTTTTATGCTAAGGCCTTTTTATGCACTCGCTCAGAGTGAGGTAAAGCCCATTCAGTGAATAGGCCTCTTTAAGAAGTGAGTCAAGAGATGGCCCCTTTAATTAGAAAAAAAAGAAAAAAATCAAGCTGGGAGGGGAAGATCCTCAGGGTTATTTTTCCAAAGAGAAACAGTTACCATTGACATTCACGGTAAGACAGGAGGACCCAAAGTATAGTCATTAAGTGGAGCTTGGGCAGGGACCTATTGTGGTCTAATCTATGAGCTTCAGAGTCAACTGGGTTTTGTGAAAGAAGAGAGAGAGAGAGACAAAGACAGAGAGAGAGAGAGAGAGAGAGAGAGAGAGAGAGAGAGAGAGAGAGAGAGAGATGAAGGAGGAAGGGAGGAAGGAAGGAAGGAAGGAAGAAAGGAAGGAAAAAGAAGGAAGGAAAGAAGGAAAAGAAGGAAGGAAAGAAGGAAAAGAAAGAAGGAAGGAAGGAAGGAAAGAAGGAAAAGAAAGAAGGAAGGAAGGAAGGAGAGGGAGAAGGAACTCCTAGGTGAGGAAACTCCTTCTACCAATCTAGGTCAGGCTCTTCTCTGTTGCTTCAAGCACTGAGATAGATGTTGAGTGACATTCTCAGGGTTACACAGCTTGTATATTTCAAAGACTGGACTTGATTTCAGGTCTTCTTGTCTTCAAATCTAGCTCTTTATCTGTCAGCCCACATTGCCTCTTTTTCTGGACTTTTGGGAAAACAGAAGAGGACAAGGAATTGGAGAATGATGACTGAATGTTTCCAAACCTATAACTACACCAGTGGTGTTATTGTTTACAATAGTATACTCAACCTCCCTGAAACCACTCTCTGGGGCTTCCATGGGGACATTTTTTTCATCAGCTCACAGGCTCCCTCTCCAAAGCTGCAGGCCTGGTTTACATTATTCTGATAGCTCATGTCTGGCTCTTGAGGTTGATTATATCAGTATTTTGGAAGTATTATATTAGTAGAAACTGTACCATATGAAAATTGTTATGAGGCTATCTGGAATTCTTAAGTAATTTTAGAAAGCCTGGAGCTTCTAGCAATCATGTAACTTTAAAGAAAGAGAAGTGAGTTCATCTTTTGAAAAACTACAAATACCAACAGCTGATTTTTCTCCAAGTTAAGGTCCTGTGACTTCAAAGAGCAAGAGTCTCATAACTCACATGAATGTGGGAAAGAATAAAGAATGGCTCAATGATGTTGTCAAAGAATGTCACCATCGCTGACCTTCCTGTGGTATATAGATTGGTCACTGTCAAACCTTTTTGTGTTCAATGAACCTGAGAACTCAGGTAGCTTGTAGCAAGGCCAAGGATGCAAGACTTTGTCAGGGGCATATACAACACCAGGGCACACAAACACAGATGCATAAGGAAAGTGATCCAGGAACACTAGACTCATGCAGCCATATTGATCCATCATGATGAGATCTCATCTGATGTGCTTGTCTTCTCCTTCAAGAACAGCTGGTCTAAAGGAAACGAAAAAGAAAAAGAAAACAAAGCTGAATGCTATATAATTAAACTGACCCCTCTTGGCCCTAGAGAAGAAATAAGGAAAATGCTGGAGAGGTGGGAGGCCATGCGTGTGAAATATTGTATATGCTGCAAGATGTGGTCCATGTATTGGTTTTTGTTTTGTTTTTTGCTTAACTTTATTTTGTTTTTGCTTAACTTTTTTTCCTCTTTGTTACAAGGGAAAGATCATTTAGGGTGGGAGCAGGAACTGTATAACTGTCCATAATAGTGACATAAAAGGAATAAATGAAACTTAAAAAAATACAGTAGAAATAAAAGGAACAGATCTATAGCTGAAATGTAATGGGCCTTCCTATGGCAACAGCAAAAAAGCTCTTTTTTGCCTTGGTCTGGAATTCACCATTCTCCATGGCTTGGTCCCAACCTTTCTTTTCAGCTTAGTTAACTTTGGCACCTTTGTTCTCTATATGAATTTCTCAAAATCCATTCGAGACCATGAAGAGCAAGCTCGTGCATAAAATTAAAGATTGACAGCTAGAAGAAACCTTTGCAGTCCAGTTCAACATGGTCATTTTTACAGGTGAAGAAACAAAGCTGAAGTGACTTGCCAAGGTCACTTAGCTAGCAAGTATCTAAGGCAGGATCCACACCCATCTTCCTGAGTCCAAGGTCAGCATGCTGTCTACTAAGTCATGCTGCCTTTCAAAAATCTGTCACTAGAAGGCAATTCAGAGACCATCTAGTACAACTCCTTCATTTTATAAATGAGGAAACCAAGCCCAGGAAAGTTAAGTGACTTGTCCAAGGTTACATAGATAGTAGACATCAGTGAGATTTGAATCTAGGTTCTCAAATTCTCTCAGAGCCTGTGCTCTTAGCACTGCACAATGCTGCCTTTCTGAGAGAATATGTCGTCAACCCTGGGATAAGTCAGATTCCCTCCCCCCTTCCCTTATCCTTTCTTTGCTCTTTTCAGCTAATTGCAGTGCTCAAAGATCCCAAAGCCTGGGCCATTCAGAGGCCTCCATTAGCAATAAAGAATTTCCTTCAATAAATCCCATTTGGACATATAAATCTTGTGTGTGAGGGTTCTTCTTCTTCTGCCCCGCCCCTGCCCTATCCCAAGTCCAGTCACTAACTTACTATAACAATAGCCATTTGTAGAAGTGTTTGCTGTCAAATGTAGGAATCAAAATGGGTAGGAGAAACAGATCAAGTGTCCTCATTCTAAAACCCATCTAACTCACATAAATAGCAATCATTCAAATGGCTGCAGTGACTGGTCCTAATTTACATAAGTTCAAATACCACCTTCCGATAGCTAGTCTTACATACACAGCCCTAACGTGTCTCCTGAACTCCAGTCCTATCTATTGGACATTTCAAAGTGGATGTTAACAGGCATCTCAAACTCATCATATCAGAGGACCTGGATTCAAATCTCCCAACTCTGATGATCACTGTCTATATAGCCCTGGGGAAGAGGTTTAACATCGCTGGGCTTCAGATTTTTCATCTGTAAAATTAGGAGGCTAGACTAGATGGCCTCTGAGGTTCCTTCTAACTCCAAATCTATGGTCCACTATCAAAAAGAGAACTTATCATCTTTCCTCACAAACTCGGTCATCATTTGAACTCCTCTCTTTCTATTGAAGGCACCACTGGACTTTCATGTACCCAAATCCACAACCTTGGAGTTTCTCCCATGCCTCATGTTCCTTCACTGCTGATATCCGATCAGATGCCAAGCTTTCTTGATGCTCCATCCCCTTGTTTCTACTCACAGAACCGCCATTTTCAGTCCAGCCCTTCATCATCTCTCACCTGGACTATTGCAGTAGGCGCCTAATTTTTTCATGTCTCTCTCCTCTCTGAACCATCCTCTTCACAGCTGCCAAAATGGTCTTGTAAAGAATATATTACAGGCTTCCAACTAAGCTTGGGACATTTTACTTGCTGCTGCCGCCTATGCAGAGGTAGATGTGACTCTTAAACAGGAGAGCGAATGCTGAGTGTGGTGCTGTGTACCTGCCAATGAGATGATATTGGTCCCTGATGATGACAGAGATTCTTTGGGTGAGACACTCAAAGACAAATGGGAGACATGTTGAAGATCAGGCAGCCTTTACTGCTTTACTGCTGTTTCTCTCTCTCACTCCTGAAGAATCTCTAAAACCTCAGGGATCTCTCTCCCAAGAAGCTCTAGCACCAACACCATCCCTTATGCAGTTACGCAGCATAAAACTCAGCATTTCCTCCACCATTTAGATGCCCTGTCTCCCTCTCTGGATGAAGCAGCAGGCAAAATATTCCAGGCTTTGTTGGAAGCCCAATTGCATTCACTTATTTTAATATAAATTATTATATTTTTATATACTCTATGTGTCTTGGGTAAGTAAGTGGGACAATGGATAGCGCATTGGGCCTAGGGTAAGGTAGATCTGAGTTCAAATCTGTGTGACTCTGGGCAAGTCACTTGACCTGTATTTCTTTCAGTTTTCTCATCTGTAAAATGGGGATAATAATTAATAATAATAGAATCTACATCCCAGGGTTGTTGTGAAAGCCAAATGACATAATAATTGTAATGTACATGGCACAAAGTACATGCTATATAAATGTTAACTATTATTATTTTTATTATGAGTGCCTATGTTGTTTTACCCAGATATGTTCTAAGCTCTTGAGGGTAGGAATGATTTAATTCTTAGTTTTGCAACCCCAACACCCAATTTAGTGCCCAGCACATAGTAGGTGCTTACTAAATGCTTGTTGATTACTTTGTCTCAGGGTTATTACTACCTCCTAAAACCTGAACTAATTAGAGATGCTTCTTGTTCTGCTACTGCCACCAGAACTAAACTTTGGATTCTTCCATATGTTCCCTCTTTCCCTTTTTCTTCCTGGTGCTCACCTTCAGCTGAGTGCCTGATGGTAAGCATGCTTATTTCTGGCCCCTGCGCAATGAATAGGATGGCAAATAAACAGATTGCTATGTAAGTTAGTCATGAGGTTTAGTGAACTACCACAAAGAAGACAACGGACTGTGCATTTTCCCTTCAAGCAAGGATGGAAAGCAAAGACAATGACCCTCAGAGAGCTTGCTTTTTTCAATGTCTCAAGTTCCAAGTAGTAACTCTATACAAAACGTTGGAAAGCTACAATAAAAATATTGACTAGAGGCATTGCAATGAAGATTTGGATGTGAGGGAGTATCCCTGAACTCATCCAATTTGATATTGACTACCCACTCTTAGTGACTTGTGCAGAGACAAATGATGCCACTATGTATACACACAGCTGGTCTCTGTTCTAGAGAAGAAAATCATAGTACCATAGATCTATACCTGGAAGATACCTTACAAGTCATCTCTCTTCCTTTCTAGACTAAGAATCCAAGGTCCAGAGAGACTAATCAACTGATTAATAGGTAGTAACTCATAAAGCCAGGATTTGAATTCAGGTTTAGCCTTTTCTACTACACAGTATAGTCAGATGAAGGGATTGGGGGAATGTCTATACTCTCTAGGTTATTAGGGAAAACGCAGTATTCATTAAAAGAATGGAAGAAGGGCTCTAAGGAGGAAACAAAGAGGGAAAAGGATATGGAAAAGCAGAAGGGAATCTTAATGTGTGCCAGGATATCCTGGGACAGAAGAACAAAGAATGTGACACAGAGGAAGATGAGAAGGACCACTGATTATATGGAACCAAGTAACTGATATAAGATTCCTGTCTCGTAGAAAGGAGAGATGGACCATCTCAGAAACAAGCAGTTTCAAGGAATCTGATATGAAATACAGCTGCTATCAGGTGAGAAATCATTCAGAGATGGTCAAAGAAAGAAAAAATAGGTGGTGGTGATTGGAGACCCTCTGCTGAGGTATACCAAAACAGTTTTTTTTTCAACTTGACATAAACAATTAAAAAGTCTGCTGTCTTTACAAGACATGAATTTTGTAAATACACATAACAGAGGTATTGGATACAGGCAGGATGGTACTGTGAAAGGGGGATGGCACCTGATGCGGAGCCTCCTAGACTTGTCCAACCACATGACCATTGTCCATTCCTGGTGACTCATGTGGGGACAATGATAGCACCAGAATGGACCAAAAAAGCATTCACATGTGTTTTGAATATAATCAAAATTCAATCTCCATGATGATGAGGCATGAGGATTTTAATGAAGAAATAGGATCAGGGCTCATAAAGGGGAATAAAGGACACAAGATTATTGGCAAGAAAACCAGTCTGGGGATCAGAGATGATAGGGGGGCAAAGGGCCAGACAGCAGGAGCACAGACACAATCACTCCAAGAGAAAGAATATAGAAAATGGAAGCAAAGCCTGGTGCAAAGCATAAGCATGTAGTACAAGTATTGTTTCAGGAGCTCTTGTGATTGTGATGATCCTTGCCTTAGAGGGGGTTGAGAATCCATCTGAGGACATAGGACCCAGACAAAAAAGGCCAGAATGAGTTGAGACAGATGATGAATGTGAAGGGTAATCAAAGACTTCTCTTTTGCTATGGTGTAGGGCTGTAGGCGACAGAAGAATCAAAGAAGGGACTGCCATTTGGGGTAGATGAGGTGATAATGGCAAGAAGGCTGAGTTACTCAAGTAAATTTTTTTGTTCATTTTCTACACCATGAAGATCTTTGGAAATGGTTGAATTACTAGATCCAAAGAATAATCTTTAATGGTTTGATATCAGCTTGGAGGGAGATCTGGAGTGGTGAGCTGCAGGTAGCTATCCTTGGCCCTGTGCCATTCAATATTTTTATCAATGGCTTGGATGCAGGCAGAGAAAGCATGCTTGTCAGATTTACAAATGTCATTTGGGAGGAATAATTGATATACTTGATGGCAGAGTCTGGATCCGAAGAGAACTCAACAGAATAGAAATATGAGCTGAAATCTAAGAAGACAAAATTCAAATGGAATAAATGTGAGGTTCTATATCAAGTTCAAATTTACAGGGAGTAGGTGGATGACAATACCTGTGGTGGGGTGGGAATCATGAGAACAAAAAAAATCCTTTTCCATTATTCTAGGATACATTAAAAGACACAAAATGTCTTGAATGAAGGAGATGATAATTGTACTGTACTCTGCCCTGGTTAGAACCAATTTGGAATATTGTGCCCAATTGTCAGAGTCACATTTTAGGAAGAAGACTTAAACTGGAATTCAGTTAGAAGAAAATGACTGACATGGTGAGAACTGGAGGCTACATCCTATGAAAGCCTATTGAAAGAATTGGGTATGGTTAGGTTGGAGAAGAGAAGGCTAGGGGAGGAAGAGACCAATATGGTTTCTGTCTTCATGTGTTTGAAAGGTTGTCATGCAGAAAAGGGTTCTGTCTGCCACAGAGAACAGACTCAAAGAATCAGATTAGGCTGATGTGGGGGAAAACCTCTTTACAATTAGGGCTGTTTTGAAGTGGAATGGACTGGAAGTAACAAATTTCCCCTTGCCAGAGATCTTTAAGTACAGGTTGGGTGACCACTTGTCAGGGGTCTTAAAACATCCTGAATGGGAGGAGATTCCTCTTGAGTTACACATTGGACTACGGTCTCTGAGACTTGGAATTGGGAAGAAGGGGTTCAGCTCCTACCTCTGCTACCTTACCTGTGTGATCATAGGCAAGTCACTTAACATCTCTGGGCCCAAGTTTCCTCACTTGTAGAATGAGGTGGTTGGACTCAATGTCTTTTAACTTCCCATCTAGTTCGAGACCTAGGATTCTAGGATCCTATCACTTCACAGAAAGATAGGCTTAAAAGCAAGTGTTCTTCACCTATTTTGTGCCATGGACCCCTTTGTCAGTCTGGTGAAGCCCATGGACCCCTTCTCAGGATAATGTTCTTATATGTATGAAATAAAATAAATAGGATTACAAAAGAAACCAATCATATTGAAATACATTTATTAAAATATTAAAGAATCAAGTCCAAGGAAGCTGGGTTAAGAACTCTTCCACAAAATCTCTGTCACTTGAGAACTAGGAGAGACTAAATGGACATTTTCCCCTGACGGTTTATCTACCTTTTTGCAAGGGACTGGACAACATGGTTTCTCAAGGCTCTTTTCAGCTCTATGAATCTTCAGAGGTAGCACTATTCTGGACATACACTAGATGCTCAGTAAATATATATTGATTGATTTAGTCCATAAAATGTTTATGTGACTTTGGGGAAAAGATACATTAAGAACCAGACATTTGCTGATGACTGGAGAATATGAGAGAAATAAACAATGAGGGAAAAAAATGGGAATATATGAAGAATTTCATATACACATATTGTCTTCCAACATGACCTTTTAAACCTATTTTGGAACTGGATAGAGGAATGAGTAAAGCCAGTGACTTGTACACCTGTCAGAAGCCTCATTCAGGCATATACATCACAATACTTTCTTCTAGAACATATTGGATGGGAGGGGAGTGTGAAATGGAGATTCATAGTTTTATACATAGACTCTTCTTTCTGTGTTCTGCTGTGTGCTTCATTTTTGTTAAGTTCAGAATGCAAAGGTAAAATTTAAGATAAAAAAGGAATACATTAAGGAGGTGCTATAAACAGTGAACATCAAATGACAATTTAAAAAAGGAAATGGACAATGTCCTATCAGAGGAGTAACAGCTGGTAGCAGTGATTTCAGAATTCAATGTAATTCAGCAAGCGTTGTGAGTGAGAGAATTTTGCAAACTTCAAAGCACTATCTATATTATTATTATTACTTCTTGAGGACTTCTCTTAGTGGGATAAGGGAGAGCATATGCAAGAAATTGGAGCAAGGAAAGAAAGAGGTGGATGGATTTGGAGGAGCAGCTGGGAGGCATTGGAAGACCAACAATTTAATTTGTAATTTTTGTCGATGACCAGTCCTGCAAGAATCTCCTAGCTATGCTCAAGTGGGTCAAGGACAGGCAGGGGAAACATTTAAGAAGACTTACTATTGCACAACTTGAAATAATATAGTCCCAGGATTTAACTACAGTAAACAGAGCCCAATGACATGGTGCTCAAGATAGGATTCCACAGGCTGGTCTGATTTGAGCAAAGCCATTGTGCAGAAGAGCTGTTAGCTTCTATTTCCTAGAGGGCAGGTGACCCCATGACAATATCTGAAAAGAATCACACATGACCTTTCATTTCTACATGTATCTCATGTTAAATGAAATGGAATCGAATCTCTGCCTATATTGTGATTCTCTAATTACACTGCTTGGTGGGCAATGATTTCTAAGGATCAGCACTGAATATATCTTACATTTTCAGCTTTGGGGAACAATGACTATATAGGGTATATTCATATTGACACCGAACAAAATATTTTGGATCCTCATATGAAATGATTGTATTAATCTTGTGCAGAAGCTAGAGCCTCATGGAGTGTCATGGAAGTCCAATGACTGGGTCTTGAATTATTCTTCAGATGAGAAAAATTCCACGATTTGCTAAGGGAAGTTAGTTAAAGGAGTCATCTTTTTCTTTTCTTTTTTTTTTAATGGGTCTGAAATCAAATCATAAAGCTGGAGGGGCCACCCAGAACATGTTCAGAGCTTCCTTACCTCTTTCAGCCAGTCCTGTGTGTTAACTTAGCACTTGGATGCCTTAGGGTACCCTGAGGGCTTCCAGCTGGCCTTGTATGACTGAGAACTGAAAACAATTTGGGGATGATGAAGCAATTCTCCCCTGTCTGCTGACCAGGAAGAACCAACGACTCAGTGGTCCTTTAAGAAGGCATCCTTCTTAAAGGTTGCATCCCTTATGCAACATCATCTGGGAGTTTCCACGAGGAGAGTGGGAGGGTTAGACCCTTGTTCAAGTAGCAGTTTTTACTGCTCCCGTCGGGCAGGTAAAGCACAATGGGTTAGCTAGATGAACTTGAGCTTGGGCTGCCTCTTCTTCTTTGTGCTTTTTTCCTGAATGTAGGTGACCAAACATTGATATTAAGATGGACATGTTTATAGTTGGAGTCAACCTTGTGAGTTTGAGAGGTCCAGAGGTCATAGGTCCCTTGCTCGAAGCTGACTGGCAACAGAGGGAAGTTACTGCATCAGAGACCAGGACCACCAATAAAAGGAGAAGCACAAACAAGGGTGTGGTTGGTCAAAGGCTTGGATTTTGAGGGGATAACCAAGGTAAAATGTAACAATGCCTATTTAGTGGTCCCACAATGCACCAATTTGGCAAGCTGCTTTATGTTCTGATGAGGGTTAAGTCTCAATCTTCTAGAAGGATATAACAATAGTTATGAATTCATTACTTAATCCTGTTTTGTGTCTTTCAATGCTTGCTTACATTTTACTTACTTTATTTACATTTACCATTTCTTTTGTGTGCAGGAAATAAACTATGCCATTCCTGATTCAAATTGTGCTTTTCTTCTTTCCCCTTTGAAGAGAGCCTAGATAGGAGCTTTAAAAATTTTTCCCCTGCCATACTGGCATGAAGGGGTGTAAAGAGCCAGAACATATAAGAGAAGGAACCTAATTCCTATCCTTAGAGACCAGGTACCCCCAGAACAGGACCCATTCTGGACTGAGTGCCTCGTTCTAAAGCAGATGGAGAGTGGGAGGACATAGTGGCCCAATCCCCCTGGGCCCAGCACAAGTTATGGTGTTAGAACAGAATTACAGTGTCATACATCATAAGCTCAAAGATATAGGACTCAAATAGACTTGAGACCATACGGGTGAGGAAAGTAAGGCCCAGGGAGGTTAGAAGTGGATGGTCCAAGGTCACACAGGCAGTGATGGTTTCAGAGGTGGGATTTGATGGAGACTCCCCCCCCCCGCCCCATCCCTCTCCCCCAGTCTCTGAACAAGTGCTTTTTCCTCTCTGCTTTAGGGAATCTTACAATATTCTAATTTTTGTTCATGTTGTAGAATACACAAATATCGCCTCTCCTGGAACTTTACATGACTCTGGCTTTGCTTTTCTATCAAAAAAAATGAGAGCACTTTCCTCCTTTTATCATATGAATGTTTTATATACAGTAGATGACATAATTTATTGATAGACCTCTTTCCACTGTTCTGGTTGAATATCCCCTTGTCCTTGAGTGAAAGCTAGGAATTATAAAGAATTGTGCTGTAGTAGAAAGCATAGTGGGGATATAGTCAAAAGAAACTAAGCTCAAGCTTTGAAATGTGCCACTTATTAGCTTTGTGTTTCCTCCTCTGCAAAATGAGAATAATCCTTTCATTATAACCTTGCAAAGCTGTTGTGAAAATCAAACAAGATAATGCATGTAGAGTGCCAGTGTGGTACGGTCAGAGAAGCTGGGTTCAAATTCTATCTTTGATTCTAGTGACATTGGACAAGTTACATCTTCCCTGGTCCTTACTTTCCTCATATGTAAAATAAGGGGTTTGAACTTGGTGGCCAGATTGAACTAGATAGAGCTCCCTTCCAGCTCCAGAGATGGGGTTCTTAAGACCTATGTGAATGCAGCTCTGCTGCTGCGGTTTTTTTTTTTTTATCTAGACCTTTGCTTTTGTCAGTATGGAGAACTCCTAGTGTGGAAAGGTCCTACAAAGACATCTGCAGCTCATCTATCATTTATTTATAGTCTTAATGAGTTTCCAGGGGCATTTGAGAGATTAAGTGACTTACCCAAGATCATATAGTTTAGAGAAAACTCTTGAACCTTGGTCTTCCTAACTCCAAGCATCTATCCACTATTCCATAATGTAAACTTTTATTAGACAATTGTTCTATAAGCTCTCTCTAAGCTATTAGACAATTATTCTTACTTAGAAGAGCCATCTTTGAACAATGTCTCAAAGCTGCCAACGTGGAAGAGAAAGTAGCTAAGGTCCCAAGTTTTCCTGGCTTGTCTGACTATTGAAAAGAAGCCAAGGATAAAGGAAGTCTTAACTGTTCTTTATTCTCCACTTATCCTCAAGGTAATATGTATGTGAACTTTGAAAGCTGAGTGGTTCTTTACCACTCCCAGAATTTGGGATGTCTGTGGAAATCCATTTAGGCAAAGAAAATGAAATGTCTTCCTCCTTTCTGTGAGATCAAATTGTCAATATCTTAAGTTGAATAAAAGATTCATTTTTAAAGATTATTATTATTATAAACTGCTTGTGGGATAGGGTGGGCAGAGTGAGGCAAGGGCACAGTATAGGAAAAAGACTGGGTTTCAAGGTCAAAGGACCTAGGTTCAAATTTTGGATCTAACACTACCTGTATGACCATAGGCAATTCACTTAAGTAAAATGAGGCTATTGTACCAGATGATCTCTCATGTCCCTTCCAGCTGTGTCTATGATCCTATGTCAGGGAAGCTTTGTTTATCTTTGTATCTTTCTCCAAACCTACCTAGTGTGTTGCAAATACTAGACAATTCATTTTTAGTGACCTGAAACATGTTTAATAATCTATTTTGTATAATGTATATGTTGTATGTTTGTCCTTCATTTTTGAAGAAGACCATGACATTAGGGAAATGATGACATCACTTGCAGTTGACTTTGATTTGAGTGAGAGAGGGCTGTGCAAGGTCAGCAGCCTCACTTTCTTCTCTAGAGCCATCTGGATTCAGTGATCAGATATTCATCAGGATGGCCAGAGATGATCCACGATGCAATGGGAGATCCTGGAATGTATATGTATCTGTAATGTAATATATAATGTCATTATACATATATTTGTGTGTGTGTGTATATATATAAAACCTTTTCCTTAGAAAGATACACAGAACTGTTTGGACTTACTTTGTCTAGAGTCATGGAAAACTTGATGGAAGAGCAAATATCTGAGCTTGTGAGGTAATGACAGTGCCACCTCTGTACTGTTCTAGCAAAGAGCCTCCTCCCCAGCTTGCCTTGACCTTCTAAGGACCTGCTGGTGCATGTGAGCCAAGTGGTTGCATTCATCCTTGGGATGGGGCCATGAGTACTCCATTTACTCGGGGTTAGGGGAAGATATCTCACAATGCAGAAAAAAATTCTCTCTGAGGAGCAAGAAGAAAGACCTGGGTATTGGGGGAATCAATTGAATACTTGAAAAGAGAGTACAAATCATGTTTAAAAGCATCTTTAATTAGCTAATACCTCATGTGAATTTATGACCTATAACTCATTAGCTAAGGTTCTTTCCCTCTTATAAAAAGATATTTCTCCTGTAAACTGGCTGGAAGTATAAAGGAGGTCTATTTAGAGGTGTATATATGTATACATACATAAATGAAAAGAACAGAACAAATTTTGTAGAGTGTGTGTATGGGGGGGGGATGAGGGGACTATGAATGGAAAAGGTTGAAAATGAGTGTGAAGGTGGGCATGTGAAGCAAGAGTAACCCTGTGTATATATGAATGCATGCATGTGCTTCCCATTGTGAATGTGCCAGAGAGCCCAACAACCTCTTTTCAGCTTTGCTTCTTCCCCACTAGCTAGACATATTTCTGAGAGCTGTCCATGATCTCATCCTCCTCCTTCTCCTCCTCCTCCTCCTCTTCAGCCTGGGGTAGCAGTAGCAGGCGCAGCCTCCTTTTCTTTGAGTGCTGCTATAATCATCTCAGCACTCTCTCATATTCTCTCTCACTCTTACACACACGTACACACCCACACCCACACCCAGAGGCTGGGGGCTGAAGGGAGAGCGGGGTTACCCGCTGCCTCGGCTGCTACTGCAGCTGCCGCAAACGCAAGGAACCCCCCCCCCCCGCCCCCTCCACCTTTCCTGGGAGAACCGCACCCATCCCACCCGGAGAAAGAAGGTCACTCATTGATCAGCTTGGTGGCCACTTTTCCTGGCCGGATATTTGCCCTCCCCACCCCCCCCGTGCCCACGCCCCAGAGGCACCATGGCACTGATCCCCACGGCTGGGAGGTAGGTGGGGTGGGAGGAGAAGGGCTCCTAGCTGGAGTCTGGGAGGATTGGGGGCCAGGGAAGGGAGGGAGGCTGTAGTAGCAGCAGCAGCTGCAGCCAGGACAGAGCCCTGCGGCGGAGGGCAGGCGAGAAGAGCCCCCCCCAGATTCGGGCTGGCTGCTGCAGGAGGCGGCCATCGTATGCAATCAAGGACACTGGCCCCGCGCACCGGGCTGCTGCTTGGAGAGGAGCTCGGGCCTGGGAAGCGCGGGCCAGACGCTGCGGGAGCCGGAGGGTGCGAGCGAGAGTGTCTAGAGCAGGAGAACCAGCTCCAAAAGCGCGAGGATGGCTTCGCCCACCTCCCCGGCCCCGGGAGGCGGGGCCTCTCCGCCGCCGAACCCGACACGGATTCGTCAGGTGGGTGTCCGCCTGCAGCCCCCTAGGAGCGTCCTCTACCGCCCAGCCCACCTGCAGAGCCCTCGCCCTCCGGGGCTGAGCTGCAGGAGCGCGCCCCATGGGGGCTCACACTTGCTCGCACCCTTACATTGCTGGGGAGGGGCGGGGTCCGGGAAAGGCTACTGCTCGCAGGTGTACCTTTAGCACCTAAGCGTACAGAATGCCCATTAACACACCCCCCCCACTCCACACACACACACACACACACACACACACACACACACACACACGTGCTTCCAAAGGTGCTTCCAAACCTGCCCATCACATGCCCCATAAGCACATCTGTGTCATGAGAAGAGAAATACACGGTGTACTTCTGGTGAGAGCCGAGGTCACCTGAGAATGACGCTCACCTGTGCCCTGTCAACCTTCACACTCACCCCCAGCTGAGGTTTCTAGGTGTGGTATTTTGAGGCGTGACCTTTGTTACAGTGCAATTTCTTTTCTTTTTTTTCTTTTTTAGTGCAGAGCATAGAACTTAAGTCCTGGGGTTTTAATATCTGTACATAATTTTGAAATGACTTCTTTCCTAAAGGAGTTGTCAATGATGGGGCCAGCACGTAAGCTCTTTGAGGGCAGGAATTGTTTCCTGTCTGCCTCTGACTCCCCCGTGCCCACTATAATTGCTTGGCCCGTACTTTAATACACTGCACTCTTGATGGATTGACTGGTCGCTAGAAGGAACCCCTCAAAGGTTAGTTTGGCAATCCTAAGCTTCCAGCGCATAGTTACTATATCTAACCATCACAGCCCTTCACCACACACAACACTCACTACAAAAACTCACGTGTTTCCCTAGGACTATGAGACCTAATATGACCTAATATGTGCCAGGTAGGGATATGAGACTTAGGTAATGCTATGAGACCCAGAGAAACAGGTAAAGATTCTCAGCTCTTTGCAGAAAATCAAACAAACAAAAAAGCATCTTCTTGTGTCTCTTCTGAAAAAGGTAAAAGTTGGATTGCCCAGTAAGAAATATCAAAAGGGAGAGAACAATTTGCTGGAATTTGGTGGTTAGGATCCTGGTTCTGGCTGTAGGATTCATAGAAGCTACTGCAACATGACATTCAGGATAGATATTAAGGCACCTGTGATAGCCACAACCGAGGAGGCAGGATCCTTAGCTGAGTGTTTATTTCCTAGTACCAGGGAATGTGATGTTTGTAAAAAGTGGGTGAAAGACGAAGTTCAAGAAAGCTCACAGTTCTACTAGGGTTAGTGTTCGGGATTTGAGATAGGACTGACTGAAGGAGGAGATGCTTCAGTAAGGCAGAGCAGAAAAGTTATAATGATATTCCCATATGCCCAAAGGGGCATTTTTTTTGTTTGTTTTGGACAATGTGGAAATTGTTAGAGCTGTTAAGGGCTCTTAAAATAACATCTATCTATTTGACCCTCTTACAAGGTTTCTGCTGTAATCTGGCCTTGAATGTGTGGTAATGGTGTCATTTTGGGGGTGACCTTTGTTAGACTGCAGTTTCTTCCTTTTTTAATGCAGAGAATAGAACTCATGCCCTGGGGTTTTAATATCTGTATATAATTTTGAAGTAACTACTTTCCTTAAGGAGTTGCCAATTAATTAATTAAATTTATAAATCACATTTATCTGTGAAAAATGCAGGACACTGGTTTATATATTTTAAAAAATGCTAGTTTTATCCTTCCTCATTCCCATTGGCCTAAAGAAAAACTCTTGTCACTATATCTATACTGCTGTCATTGATTGTGCAAATATGAATGAAGGTAAAACGATTGTGAGAAATACTGAGAACCTTTATCTCATATTAGATTTCTATGTGTATTAGGCTATGTACACATATAAAGGCAATAATCTTATAGCTTTCATATTAATATAAATAATGATTCAGACATTTATAAAAAACCACCGAGTCCAACTTAGAGTATGTCTCATTAGAATTTTTATGTATATTTAGTTATATAGTTACATGCATGTGTTATATAAAGGCAATGGATTCATGGGCATTTGTTAATGTAAATGATAATGCATCCATCAAAAATCACTGAAGTTTCAATTTATAGTCAGACTAGGTAGCATTAGTATTTCTAAATTTATTTGGTTATATAGTCACAGGCAGGTGTTATATAAAGGCATTAAGAAGACCAATATAAATAAAAATGCATACATTTATAAAAATTCTGCATCTTCAAATTATATTTAGAGTATGTCTGTTAATTTGAGGAATCATAATGGCTACAAAGAATACTGGAAAAAGAATTGGGTGGTGGGTCATTGTTATTTGCAGAACTAATAGCATATGAAAGGCCCATCCAAATAAAACCTTTATAAATTCCATAATGCTGCAGTGTTCTAATAATTGCTCAGTAGCAGTTTCTGCTTAGTCTCCTTTAGTTTATTTGGCCTTCTCAAAGTACTGTTTCAATGACTGGTGCATTAATTTGCATAGGATTTAGAAATTGGTTCCTGGAATAATTTGTCATTCCAGTTTACCCCATTCATCTGGTCAAGTAGAAAAGAAGTAAGGATAATTCTCAACTTCTGGTTGCAGAATCAATATTTTTCTATAAGTGATTTTGAGCAAAATAGAAACAGAAAAATATCAAAGAGGTTGCAGTAGTGTTCATCCAAATGCTGCAATTTAGGCCGTTCTAACCAGGTCACCCACTGTTTTCTGAACATGGTCCTCCTTGTTTTGCCGTAGCACTGTTATTTTGAAACAACTCTGGTTTGGATCAAAGTTATTTAAAATTTAAAGCTTAAATTAAGTTAAGGTAAAAATCCTGAATGCTTTTCCCATCAGCTTTCATTGCTTTTAGGAATCACATTTTAGTGCAAAAAGAATAACCATAATGCAAAATCACAATGCCATAGTCCAAGGGAATCAAAGAATTTAATGTATATTGAACTATTCCCAGCAGATAATTTATTTATTAGGATTCTAAATGTATAATGACAACTTAGAAAGGAACATCCATTAGAAAGGAACTTTGGTAGGAAGTCAAGTGACTGGTTTAAGTATTAATTTCGTTGAAAGTCTGCCCTTGTTAGGTGTCATTAATGATGGCAAGCATTAAAATGTCTAGAATTTGGATCCCATTCAGAGTCTTTGAGACAGTGACTCAACAGAGCATTCATGTCATTTCCTTTTGATCATTATTTTAATTAGCCTAAATTACATCTAATTTTTTTTTTTAATTTTAAAAGCAGCTATATGATCGACTCTCTATAAGACTTGCATCTATTGGGTTCAGTGGGCTCATTTGGAACTACATGGTGGAAAACTGCCCATTCTTCTCTAAGAAAGTAGACCAATAAATATAGCTACCAACCTTAGAATACAATGGAAATCATTGTGGGCATTGCATATTTTCACTTTCCACTAACATTCTAATTTCATAGAAGAGATCAGGAAGTAGCATTTTAAAAAATCTATACATTATATGTGTATTCAGAGAACCAGATGATCTCCCTGAGAGACTCATCACATTTCTGCTGTTATAAAAGCACAGCTTCCATGGCTAAGATTTCTGGGAGTTGATAGGCCCACCACTGTCACTCTCAGATAACCGTTCTCACTGGGCCTGGCAATCTCTATTTGGGCTCTAAGGATTGGTAACCGTGTTATTCTAATTTCTTGGAACAAACTGGGTAAATTATATAAATGAGGGGGTTGGACCGGAGACCTCTAAGGTCATTTTTAGCTCTAAATCACATTATCCAATTAAACTATGAATGGAGATACCTTTGGCAACTGCCGCCATTACCTTTCTCTAGTAGAATTATCCCCAGAATCATGGCATCCAGAGCCAAAGGTCCTGTTATAATTATTGTCTCTCTGGGAGGTTCCCCGATTATTCATGTTTCCATGGAGAAGTAGCTAAGGATAAGATGGAGTAGTGGCAAAGTCTGACCCGGTGAAAAGAAATTGGTACTTGCAATCTACTGTTAGGGTTTCTTACATTTTTATTTCAATTTTTGTTTTAAAATTTTGGTGGGGAAGCTTTGGACATATGATTTCATTGGCATGGGGAAATTAAGTAATTTATAACCTCAGAGGGTTGACTGGGGCGTTGAAGAGTTCAGTGACTGTTTTTTATGGTTACACAACCAGTAGATGGGAGAGGTAGGACTTGAACTCAGGTCTTCCTAACTTCAAAGCCAATTCTCTATCCACATTCAGGATCCATTCTTTGTCAATATGTTTGTCAATATGTCATAGATGGACTTGCTGTGTGAAAGTTAGGGTTTCAGGAGAGGCAACTTCAGTTTGGACATGCATGCTACATGCCAGGAAGATCCTTTATGATTCAAAAAAGTGATCTTCAAACAGAATATAAGAAATGAAAGGAAGCAAGCATTTATTTAGCACTTACTATATGCCAGGCACTCTGCTAAGCGCCTTACAAATAGTATGTCATTTGATCCTCACAACAACCTTGGGAGGTAAGTGTGATGATTATCTCCATCTAGAGTTGAGGAGACTGAGGCAGAGAGATGTTACTGTTAAGTGGCTGAGGCTGGATTTGAACTCAGGTCTTCCTGACTCCAGGCCCAGCACTCTATCTACTGTACCACTTTGTTGTCCAAATATTTAATAGGATGATAGGTAAATATAACTGGGCAGTGAAAAAGACATTTATTAGATATTTAAGTTAAATTTTTCTTAACACCTGTGATTTAACACCAGTGGCAGGGGATTTCTGGTGAAGAACTTTATCTACCAACAGAGATCAATATCTTTGCAACTTAAAGTCTTAGAAAATTGCCGAGGACGTTGAAAATTACTTGTTCAGGGGTACACAGTGCATGCCGGAGGTGGGACCTAAACCCAGGTTCAAAATCCAAGTTTGTATCTGCTTACATTTAACCTTGGCCTGCAGTCCAAAGACGGTTTGCATGACTGCACATGTATAACCTATATCAAATTACTTGCCTTCTCAATGAGGGGAGTAAGGGACAGAATTTGAAACTCAAAATAAAAAAAAAAGAATGTTAAAAAATTTATGTGTAATTGGAAAAAAATTTAGATTTCAGTCCAAAATTTAGATATTCACATTTTTTCACATTTCATAATACATATGCATGTATGTATATATGTATATATATCACTTAATTTTTAGAAAATATTATTGAAATTAGAGGGGAAACATAGCATAGTGGAAAGAGAGTGGTCTTCAACCCAAGAGTCAGGAATACCTGGGGACTTCAGGCCAAGATCTCTGTTTATACAGAGAGAGGCAGCCTAGTTCCCATATACCTACTCTATCAAAGACCTAAGAATAACACCAGCTTGAATAATGATCAAGAAATTCAGTGAAAGGGGCAGCTAGTTGATGCAGTGAGTAGAGTACCAGCCCCGGAGTCAGGAGGACCTGAGTTCAAATCTGGCCTCAGACACTTGACACACTTACTAGCTGTATGACCTTGGGAGAGTCATTTAACCCCAATTGCCCTGCCTTCCCCCCTCCCCCCGCAAAAAGTAATCCAGTGAAAAACTATAGTAAGTTCAAAACTCAGAAGTGACCCCCTCCCCCCAAAAAGATCAGCCAGAAGTCCACATGTTCCAGAAAAGCCAGCATGAGGACATGTAAACAAGATGGAAGTTTTGCAGTACAACCAAAGACCTGCTCGGACACCTGAATCCTGCAAGATTCTGTGTCTGGAGGCAGCAAAAATGGCGTAGAAAACCCACAGCTTATACTTTGGAAGTGACCAGTCTGTAGACCAGTTCCAAGGATAAGAACAGGACACCACAGACTCTCAGTCTCTATGACATCATAGAGGACCCTCAAGATCTAGATCTCTGAATCTCAAACAGCCAGGAAGGCTAAATCTACCAGCACTCATGGTATAGGCATACTCCAGGAGGTCAAGGTTAGTAGGTCAGTGAGGGAACACAGGTCAATGAGTTCTAGGTCAATGAGTGCTGACCATGTCCCCCCAAAGTATAAAGGTTGGAGATTCAGCCTTCCCCTGACACAAAACCCCAATTTAAGGCCTCATAGTGATATAAATAAACAGAAGAAACTAGATCCAGAAATGTTTCAAAATTAAAACTGAAAGAAAGAATAAGTCCACAGGTCCTTCGAAAGAGACTTAAGAGAAAAAAAGACTTTCCATAATGACTGCATGAAAACTTGGAATAAATGAAGCAATAAATAACAAATGAAATAAAATCCCTGGAGAAAAGAACTAGAAAGAGAATTCATATCTTAGAACAAAAAGTAGTAAGCCTTATTCAAGTAACAGACTTACTGAAAATTATAATAGACTCAATAGAAATCAATCACTTTATGAGACGTAATTAAAGGAAAATAAAAAGAAAGTAAAAGACAGGAAAACATGTAGAATATTTTTTTTATCAGTAAAAACTGACCTGGAAAACAGATCAGGGAGAAATAATCCAGGAATCATCAGACTGTTGAAACCTGTGATAAAAAAAATCCAAGGCACTATAATTTTAAGAAATACAAAAGACAGCTTCTCAGATCACTTAGAACCAGAGGGCAAGACTGAAAAAAATTTACTGATCACGTCCTGAAAGAAATCTCAAAAGGAAAAGTTCTGAGGATGTAATAGCCTAAGTCCAGAGTTTTTACAGCAGAGAAAAATATGCTACAAGTTGTCAAGAAGAAAAAAATGCCAGTATCACAGAGCTATTATAGTTAAGGTCACATAAGATCTGGCCACTGCCACTTTAATAAGAGGATAGCTCGGAATATGATCTTCCACAAATCAAAAGCTAAAGGTAACCAACCTAGAATAACTTACTCAGTAAAGTGGAATATAATCTTACTTGGGGGGTGGGGGAGAGAGGTGGAAGGGTGAGGATGGACCTTTAATGAAACAGAGGACTTCCAAATGTTCTACTGAAGAAACCAGAGCTGAGTAGATACCTTGAAATGCAAATGCAAGAGACTAGAGAAATAATCAACGAACAAGCATTTATCAAGTGTTTGCTGAAACCCAGACACCAGGCAGAGGAAAACAAAAGGCAAAAACAATCCCTGCCCTCAAGGAGTTCCCATTCTAATGGGGAAGACAACATGTAAAAAGTATATACATACAAGATACATACATACATATATACACACACATACATACACACATGTATGCATATATCTACACACATGTGTATCTTGTATATATACTTTTATGTATCTTATATGTGTGTATATATATAAATATCTTGTGTGTGTATATACATACATATGTGTGTGTGTGTATGTGTATGTGTGTGTATTAGAAGTAATCTCAGAGTTAAGACACTAGGGGCAACTAGAAAAGGCTTCTTTCAAAAGATAGAATTTTAGCTGGGGAAGCCACGGGGGTCAGAGATAGAGAGAGACAAGGAAGGAGAACATTTCAGGCATGGGGGACAGCCAGTAAAAATGCACGAAGTCCAGAAATGGAGTATCTTAGGAGGAACAGCAAGGAGGATAGTGAATCTTAGAAGTGAACGGGAATAAAATGTTAGATGACTGGGAAGGTAGGAATGGATCAGGTTAATTTTAAAAGCCAAATAATGAATTTTATATTTGATCCTGGAAGTAACAGGAAGTTACTAGGGTTTACTGAGAAAGGGGATGTGTGTTATAGTAAGACCTGTGCCATAGTAAGATCACTTTGATAGCTAAGTGGAAGATGGACTGGAGTGGAGAGGCAAGGAAACCAAATGACAGGCTTCTGCAATAGTCCAGGCATGAGATGATAAGGGCCTTACACAGGGTGCTGGCAATTTCAAAGGAGAGAAAGGAGCAAATATGAGAAATATTGCAAAGTTAGGATCAACAGTATTTGGCAATAGATTGGCTGTGGAGGAGTGAAAGTGAACAAGGAGCTGAGGATAATGCCTAAGTTGGAAGCTTGGGTGACTAGGTGGGTGGCAGTGCCCTCCATATAGGGAAGCTTAGAAGAGGAAAGAGTTTGGGGAAAAGATAATGAGTTCTGTTTGGGATATGTTGAGTTTGAGATGTCTATAGAGTATAGAAAGGTAACTACATTTGAACCATTAGAAGGAACCAGTTGAAGAAAGTTTTGTTCTGGGGAATGATGGGAATGGTGGGTAGAATCATAGTGGCCATTTGTCATATCCTTCCAAGAAATAATATTAGTAGCCATTTGATTACTCTTTCTGGTGCAAGAGATGAAAAGGAGGCAGTATGATCTGGGGTCAGCTAGATATAGTGGGTTAGATGATTTAGCACTCACAAAATATGAGAGCTCAGCCCTGAGGTGTTATAACAATTCACCTAGAAGCTGCTGTGGGGGTGAAAGACCAACACAAACCCAACGACAAGAATGCTGCCAGCACAGGTTCTTTTGATCTGCTTTACTAAGGAAAGTAACGTTAGGGGGTTAACAATCTTGCTTCAATCCAACATACAAATATCATTCACTTAGTTCAGGGGAAAAAAGCCAGCACCCTGAACTTCAGAGCAAATACAAACAAATTACAAACATACATTATAAACAGACCAAATACAATTCATAGTTACCAAGAAACCATCAACATCTGTGTGACAAGCCAGTAGGTTCTTAGAGTGGCTACCCAGAGTCCCACCGCCAACACTCCTCCAGGAGTGAGAGCCTCAGGCAAATAGCTCTGTTCTCTCTTTTTATACAGTCTTTGGACATCATCAAACATCATCTGAGCAACCAGAATTTAGGCTCATACTATTGGCTCTGGGATTTTAGCAATTCCCCTCAGGGCCCTCGAAGGCTTCATGCCCACATAGGCTTAGCACCTAGTAAATAGGGGTTTGGGCCCTGGGGCTTTGCACCTAGTAAGGCTCAATCAAAGACACTTAATTAATTTAACATTCTAAAACAGTAAGAAAGTCCCACCTTAGTTACCAATGCATGAGGCAGAATTCCAAAGCAGAGTGGATGAACTTCTTTTTGAGAGGCCTTTTGAGATGGTCTATGTAGAGGTTTAGAGGCTGGTGTACCAAGTAGCAGGGAGGGGATTAGGATCAGCGTAGATAGCAAGATATCCAGGTAAAGAAAGGGAAATTTGTTCTGAATATAAAATACAAAAGGTAAAAATATAGTAAGAAAGTAGAATCAAATAAAAAATAATGTCATATTGATTGAAATAAGTGCAAATGAACTCCAAGTAAACACTGGGAATATACCTTTAATTTTGTTCTTCATTCAGAGTTTCTTTATGCAACTGACTTTAATAAAATCCAGTCTTAGAATCAGCTTTCTAGAAGTTTTAGGTACTAAAATGAGAAAGAGGTGGTTATTTCTAGCTGGGATTATGACATACTTAGTAGAGATTATCATTTTACGTTTTCATGAGGAATTCTCAAATGGATAGATTATGCCGTCTTAAGTAGCTAATGAGAAATTCCCAGTGACACATATAATCTTTATTCAATAGCCTCAAAATCCAATTTTTGTTACAATGGATATGTAGTTTCAGCCTAATTCTCACAAAATTTAGCAGAAGAGAGCTATAGTGAAGACTAAATTAATCTCAGACTGTTTGTATTGTAAACTCTTGGTCAATACCATGCATTCATCAGTATTTAATGGGATTGGAATCAAATTCGCATTGAAAAAATAAGCAGGGAAAGGTTAGAGGTTCCAAAAGCAATTCACCTTTCTCACGTTTCAGTAAATCACCAATATAGAACTTTTAAACTGTACATTCAGACTCCCAGTCAAACAACTGGATTTTGAGGTTGAGAAAATAAATCTTAGGGTCAATATAAGTAACTTTAAACAGTTTAAGATAAAGTGAGATCATATTTGTAAAGTGCTTTGCAAAACCTTAAAGTGCTATATAAATACCAGGTTTGGTTATTGTTGTTAGGTATTCTCAGCGACTCTAAGGGATAGACTCAAATTAAGGAGAAGGAAATTTAGGCTCCATCCAAACAACTCAATATGAAAATAGAATGGGCTAATTTGAATAAGCCTGGGAGTTCATTGATTACCCCATCCCATTTAAAAGTAACTGCCTATGTAAGGTGAAAACACCTCTTGATTGATTCAACCAATAGGAATTTAATGTGAATCAAGCCTCAACACATCCTTGAATCAAAGACATTTTAACTAGGTAAAACAGAAAGTCTGTCCTAAATGGGTTATAGACTTGTTAACACCCTGAGGGGTGTATATAAGACTAAGGTGCTAGATGGAATAGGGAATTTGAGCTAGAGATGGGCCAAGACTTTGCAACCAAACACCTGAGAAAGAGCTTATTGGGAGAGAAGAGCACTCTGGTCGTGGCCTCCTCCCCCTGCCTTGGCTGGAGAAGGCCTCTGGGAGCCTCAAAGGGTCCAGAGAATTTTGGGCTTCCCACCTTCCCGTTTGTGTCCTGGCATCATCTTTAGGATAGCAGAAGCTGCTGGTGGTGTCTGTATTGGAGGCTAAGAGCAGACAGGATCAGATGAGGGAAGGAAGATTCAAGGCTTCATCTATTAGCATCTTAGCAGTAAAACTAATCCATTCCTAAGGGAAACTTCAGGAATATGCAAAGAAGGGGTGTAGAGTTGTAATCAACCATGATTTGTGATTTATGACTTTGCCGCATGTGCTCCCTAAGCTTGAGACCACTTTCCCCAGACTCTGTGTATACTTGTGGGAGAGGGTGTCACAGCTATTGAGGAGAAGATTTTGTTCCAACTGTTCCTATAAACCACATAAACCTATAAAGACAATAATTATAGCAATTAAGGTTGCCCAGAACTTTACAAATATCCCATATTATCCTTGAAATAACCTGGGAGGTAGGTGCTATTATTATCAACACTTTACAGATGAGGAAACTGAGGCAGATAGAAGTTAAGTGACCTGCCCAGGATCTCAGAGCTAGTAAGCACCTGAGGCAGAATTTGAATTTAGATTTTCCTGACTCCAGGTCAAGAGAGCCAACTACCTAGCTGCTACTTAATTAGCCTTCTGAAAACTAATTAAGTAATGAGCTCCCCTTCATGACTTCAAAATAGATTCTAGATGACCATTTTCGAGGCATGTTGTAGAGTGGATCCAATTAAGGAGAATCAAGGAGCAATGATCGAGAATCAGAAGAACCAGGCTCTAGTCCTGACTATGCTAGTGCTTGCTGTGAGGCCTTGGACGCCTCTTTTTCCCCAACTGGGGCTCATCTCCCATATCTGGTGGTCTTCAACATCTCCTCTGGTTCTTAAATTCCGTGCCTGTTCCTTAACTCCAGGCCAGGGTTGGGCCAGTTGACCTCCGAGGTTCCTTACAATTCTTACAGGCGAAGATCCAATGTACACTGGTTCTGTTTGAGAGTATCCAACGTTTTAGGATCATACAATCGTGGATTTAGAGCTGGAAGAGACCTCAGAGGTTATCTAATCCAGTATTCTCTTTTTACTAATTGGGAAACTGAGGCATGTTAGAGGTTAAGTGAATTGGCTAGGGCCTCACAGTAAGTGGCCAAACTGGAATTCAGAACTTGGTCCTCTATCTCCCAATTCAACACTCTCCATTGTAAATTGCCTTCCTTTGAGTTTAGAGATGAAATGACTGGGCAGATTTTAAAATTCTTTACAAATCTGAGTTGTTATTACCCTATTTCCCCATGTATAAGATGCACCTTTTTTCAAAAAAGTTGGGGTCTAAAAACTGGGTGCGTCTCATATGGTGGTTGTAGATTTTTTTACTTGCATTTCCCACTTTTTCATGCTTGTTGCCTTTGCACTCATTGTTTCACATTTGTTACCAGTATATTAGGTTACGTTATGCCATGTTCTGCCCAGAAATGGCTCAGAAAAGATTTTCATACAGTGCTGAATTCAAGTTAAAAGTGATCCAGTTTGCAAAAATGAATGGAAATTGTGCTGCTCAACGTAAGTTTGGTCTTCCTCCAACTGAGAAGACAATCCAAGACTGGTTACAGGAAGAAGAAACGCTACTGAAAATGCCACAGCAGAAGAAGGCCATGAGAGGCAAGTCAGCAAAATGGCCTGATTTAGAGAGGGAATTCAAGATATGGATTGAAGAGCAAAGGGCAATTGGAATTCCTGTGTCCACAAAGATGGTTCAGCATGAGGCAAGAAGAATTGCTGATGAAAAAGAAGTCACCGATTTCAAAGAAGGACACAATTGTTGCTTCAGGTTCATGAAACAGAATGGACTAAGCATGAGTGCATGCACCAGACTTGCCCAAAATATGCCTGAAAGCTATGAGCAGGTGAATAAAACTTGATTTCAGTAACTTTATGTAATACATTTTTTTCAAATTTTGGGCCCCCAAATTAGGATGCGTCTTATACACAGGGAAATATGGTATGTTATTTCCTGTAGGGCCATAAAGAGACAGAAGTTTTAGTTTTAGGAAAGTACATGGTAAAAAGAATCCCTAGACAACTGTGAACACAAAAAAGCAGGTGCAGATCTAGGCAGAGGAGCAAAGAAACTAGACAAGGGTCGCATAAGATTATAGACTAAGAGCTGGAATGGACCCTTGTTCTAGTCCAACCCCCACATTTTACAGTTGAGGAAACTGAGTCCTGGATAGTAACTTGCCCTGGCAGAGATAGGATTTGGACCCACATCAGACCTTCTATTGCACCCCCACTCTATGCTTCCAAATATTTATTAGGTGGTATTTTGGCTTTTCTGGCTGGTCTTTGGCCAACCCTCTTTTAGAGCTATAAGAACAATCAGAATGTGTGGTATTAGGATGCGGCAGCATCATCCTGAGTTCAATCATAGGGCAAAGACAGCATCTTCCTAATAATAATGCAAACCACCCTCACATATCACTTAGATAAAAATAGGAGGCTGGTGTTAAAATGAAAAACTCAATTTTTAAAAGTAAAGGGCTCCTTTTTTGTATGCACTTAATACTAATTTTCTTAGAAGACTTTTCCAATTTTCTTAGGTAAAATGAGTCATTGTAATAGCACCTAGCACACAGAGCAAGGGCTGCAAGGTGGCACAGCGAATAAAGTGCCGGGCCTGGACTCAGGAGGCCCCTTTTCATGAATTCAAATATTGCCTCAGATACCTATTAGCTGTGTGACCCTGGGCAAATCACTTAACCCTGTTTGCCTCAGTTCCTCCTCTGTAAAATGAGTTGGAGAAGAAAATGGCAAAGCACTCCAGTATCTTTGCCAAGAAAACTCCAAATGGGATCACTAAGAGTCAGACATGACTGAACAACAACACATAGTGAAATGTTTTATAAATATTTTTGAATTGTGATAAATGAGAAGGATTAGGACCATAACTTCTGCTAAGGTGTTTGGGCATTTTTGGGCAGAAGGCAAGTTGATGGAGGTGGGAAATAATATTACCCTGACAGGAATAAATTAGGTCTCTCTAGATCTTTTGTTTGCTACAACCAATCTTAACGCATCTCCAAGCATCATCATAAATCCAGTTCTCCTTTCTTCCTCTCCTATCTCCCTTACATACATACTTGCTTGAGATAGGTGTCATAAGGGATAGAATGCCAGCCCTGGAGTCAGGGAGAGTTGAGTTCAAAACCCACTGTAGACACTTACTAGTTGTGTGACCCTGGGCAAGTCAATGTGTACCTTGGTTTTCTCATCTGTAAAATGGTGATAGTCATAGCACCTGACAGGGTTGTTGTGAAGATCGAATGAGATTCCATGTAATATGCTTTGCAAACCTTAGAGACATTTAAATAAAATAAAAAAGGTAAATAGTTAAAGTTGCCAAAATTTGCCTTTGGCTTTCTTGCTTCCACTTTTTTTTTCCTTAATCTCTGTCTCCTCTCTGTCTCTGAAGCTGATGTTGCCCTTTAGCCTACAAAACTAATTCATGCTTTCCTCAAGGCCTTCTCTTTCCCAAATGGACCATCTCTCTGCTTCTCTTTCCTCCTCTCCCAATCTCTTTTTGAATTTGTGAGTCATTTTCAAAATTTTCAAAAATTCAATATATTCAAGGTGCAACAATATTGCTGTGTTCATTACAGTGCTGTTCATTGTATGCATGACCTTAGCTGCTTTTGCTTTTTCTTCCTCTTTCCCCCACCCCCCATTGTCTGTTCCAATTATTTCATTCACTCAAGAACTATTTATTAAATATCTGCTATGTGCGTGGCATTGTGTGAAGTGTTATGGGGATGTAAAGAAGAAGAAGGTTTACCTAAGTTATTTTCATTTTACAATTTTCTAGGAGAGAATCCTACAGTAATGTAAATGACAAGGGGTCCAGGACTATATTTTATTTAAATTGTACCTCCTCCAGGCCTATTTCAATTCTCAATGCAAAATTTGAGCCTTAATTAGTGTCTATTAAATAGAATTTGTTAAATTGGTGAAGTGATCCCTTCCCTCAAGGACATTATCACCCAGAATAGGGGTTCCACAGACTACCTAGAGGCCCATGGATAGATTTTAGGAGGTCTATGAATGTAGATGAGAAAAATTACATCTTTATTTTCATTAAGTTCTATCTGAAGTTTAGCATTTCCTTCAATTATTTCAAAAACATTCTGAGAAGGGGTCCACTCACCAACCTGTTAAAGAGGGCCATGACACAAAAACAGTTAAAAATCATTTTTTTGGAAAGCCTTATCTTTTTCTTCCTGGAGTACCAAAGAATCCATGGCCCTGATATCTGCCTTTCTTTAGGTTCAGACTTCATAAGTCCAGTCCAGAAAGTAGAAAGAATTGATTGGTGACAGTATAAATCTTGACTTCTTCCACCATGATTTAACATCACTTTAACTTTGTCCTTTTGGAAACTCTTTTCCAGTAGGAAAAGTTATTTTTCAGAAAGTTATAGGATGGCCAGGTGAGATGATGCACAACTGTAGTCCCTGCTACTGGGGAGGCTAAGGCTGATGGATACCTTGAGCTCAGGAGTTCTGAGCTGTAGTGGGATAAAGTCAATCAGGTGCCCACACTAAGTCTACCACCAGCACGATGAATCCTCAAGAGCAGTGGGGGCACTAGGCTGCCTAAGGAGGGGCAAAAGGGCCCAGCTTGGAAACAGAGCAAGTCAGAGCTCACATGCTGATCAGTGGATTGGGTCTATGAGTGGCTGCCAGAAGAAAGGAAGGAAGGAAGAAGGGAGGGAGGAAGAAAGAAAGGAAGAAAGGAAGAAAGCAACAGAAAGAAAGCAAGAGAGTGAGACAAAAGAATGAAGGAGAAAGAAAAAAAGAAAAAGTATGAGATAGAGAAAGGAATGAAGAAAAGAGAGAAAGTAAAAGGAAAGAAGAAAGAAAGAAAGAAAGATAAAGATGAAATTGTTGACCTTTCCAAGCTTTGGCCTTTCTTTTCCCTTCAGAAATCTGTTATTATTATTAATTGGTATTGTTATTAATTATTAAGGTTATTATTAATAATATTATTTCTCCAAAGCTAGGTCCCTGGAATGACTATAACCACCCTGACTGACATAGAAATGGCAGATAAGTCACCCAAACATTTCGGGAGTTTTTGCTTGTTAAACTAAACAACTGTCTAAATATTTACATTTCCAGAAGCTGTGGTGGGGACGTTTCTTTCAAACTCCTGAGATTCTTTGATTTGGCTAAGGTTTCACATGATTCAATGGGATTATTTCATTGTTGTATGGAACGCCATAGAAGAATCCCTCAATGATGCAAATCTGCTTCTGCTCTGCAATTTGTGCTCTTAGGGAGATGCCTGGGACTGCCCAGGGCCATACAACTAATATGTCAGAGGTAAGACTTGAACTCAGGTCTTCCTGGCTCTGAGAAATCTGGCATCTTGCCTCTAATGTATATGTGCTTTTCCTGTATGGCAGAGGAGCTTCCCTGTACATCAGAACTCTTAGTTCCACCTTTTTCTCTAATCCCACCTTGGGTGGGGAGAAAGAAAAAACATTTATGGCTCCCTGTATCCCCCTTTCATCTGGGGGGAAGGGAAAGAGAAGAGGGGCCAAGGAGGAAGCTGCCAAAGAGTCCAGAGAGAGTAGGAAATACTTACTGGCTTCTCTGGATAGGATTTGAACCCAGGTCTCTTTAAGTCCTGCTTTCTAGGGTGGTTCCCAGAGTTCGTACTCCATCATATCCACTCTGACATCTAGCTGCCTAGTCCAGCCTCTTCATGTTACAGGTCATAGGATCATAATTTGAAAGCTGGAAGAGACCTTAGAGTTTCTCTAGTTCAGTTCCCCTCATTTTATAGATGAGGAACTGAGGCCCAAAGAGGTTGATTGATTTGCCCAAAGTCACCTCCATAACGTGAGAGAACCAAAATTGGAACTCAAGACCTCTGACTCCAAATCCAGCGTTCTTTGCCCTGTACCACTGTATAGTGTATGCACTGCTTCTGTGGCACAGTCATCTCTCACGGCTAAACAAAAATCACAGGGAACATGGTTTTCAGCCCAAAATGATCCCAGTTGTTCCCAAGTGTTACATCTGTGGTTTATTTTTCCATTTAGCTCAATTTGGCAAACATTCTTATGTTATACATGACCAGATCTCAAGTATGTTCTCTGCAGTTACAGGCTTCATTTCACTTAACAGTACTGCAATAATGACTCTGCCCCCATCTTTCATCCTTCTCTGCTTACGCGTCAACGTTATTTAGGATTTTTTTCTCTTACGGAGGCCTATAATGTATCACCCCACTTGCCATTAAGGATCAGACTTGAGGAAACGAACATTTTCAAATCCATTAACCTTCACTCAATGCCTCCTATACTGACCAAAGTGAAAAGATCCCTCTTCTTTCCTTGTCCGTTGCATGTTATCATTTGAAACTGAGTCCCATCCTGACCTTTTACTTGCCTGTCTTCATGGTTGAATTGTTGCGAATGAGAAGGTTCAGATCATACACACATTCTCTTTCTTGAAGACCAGTATTCATCCTGTTATCATGAATATATAATTTTGCCCAATCATTCTACATATTGACTAAGAATACCAGAACTTGAACTTGATAAGAAATCTTGAAAACTTAATTAACTTAACTTTTATTCATTCAACAGGGTGAGTTTCATGTTAGGTTTAGACAGCCAACTGACCCTACCTCAAACTGGATCTAGCCATGTTGGACTGATGCGTTGCCTTATGTTGGGAAATAACAAATCACTAGAACCTGAACTCAAATTTCCAGAAAGAATTAGTTAGCCAGTGTGTTTTATTGGGTCAGACCTGTGATTTCACACTCTCACCACTAATGCAATCTCAAGCGGTCTTGTAACTATAGTCTTAGAGAATCCCATGAGGCTTTGAGAGGTTAGGAGCTTTTCTTGGTCTCTCATCTACTAGGTCAGAAGCAGGGCTAGGAATGAAAACAATGAATGAGTATTTATTAAATGATTCTTACATGCAAAGCACTGTGCTCAACACTGAGTTTACAAGTAGAAAAGGAAGAAGGCCCCCGCTCTCAAGGACCTCACATTCTAACGGGCAGACAACACATACAGAAGGCTTCAGCTGCAAGTCAGGCATTCCCATTGTCCTTAGGGTGCAGAAGCAAAGCAAGTGGAAACACATGAAGCAAAGCAAGTGGAAACATATCTTTTTAGTATCTGATGTTGAACCATTGTCCAAGGACTCGGGTGGCAAGAACCTTCTTTTCTGGGTCTTCAGGAGCTGCGGGCCAGCACCTGCAGGAGCCAGGCTGCATCTCCAGGGGCTGCTTCCCGGGATGATGGCTGGGAGCACTAGGCTGGAAGCATTGCTATTCCCAAGGCTCCTGGGCTCAGGGTTCTAGGCTATCTCCATTGGAGTCTGAAGGGAGATAGAGGTCAAGGTGGTAGTAGTGATTTGAATTGATAAGGTCAACTCTCTATCTACTATTCCATTCGGTCTCTCAATTGATGTACAAGGCACATATGTGTATGTATATACACATTATATATATACACACACATATATACACATATACATCCACATAGACACACGTAATATACATATATGCACATAGATACAACACATGTGTTTATATATGAACATATATACACATGCACATATATACACACATGTGTATATACATATATATTATATACATGTTATACATAAATGAACAGTTAGGCAGTACAGTAGATAGAGTTCTGGGTCTGGAGTCAGAAAAACTTATCTTCCTGAGTTCAAATGTGGCCTCAGAGACTTACCAGCTATGTTTGCCTCAGTTCCTCATCTGTACAATGGGCTAGAAAAGGAAATGGCAAACCCCTCCAATATCCTTGCCAAGAAAACCCCAGATTGGGTCACAGAGTCAGATGTGACAGAAAAATAAATCAACAACACATATACACATATGTGTTTATGTATATATACATATCTGCACATACACCTCAATATATTCATTGATGTATTATGGATTATGGATGTATTCCATGGAATACAGAAATGAAATCTTGAGCATAAAGTATATAATCCAGAATTTTAGAATGCTATGCTATAGAAAAGAAGCATACTTTTAGAAAACATTTGTTCCATTAAACTAAAACTAGACATCACACCATATTTATCATTCCCATTGTTTAGACTTGTGAACAAATATTTTGTTGGGGGGGATAGAATGGGGAGAAGTTTGGCTTTTTCCTGCTATTTCCATTAAGCATATCTTCTTTCTTATCCACAACTAGAACAGGCTCCCCATGTTCCATTCCCCTTTTCCACCATCTTTGCCTGACCTTTTTTTCAGGGCCTTCTGTGATTCCCAAACTTGGAAATGATCTCTTTCACTAGCCTTGAATGTTTCATAATTTTACTGATAATAAGTACAAAGGGAAAGCCAAAACATTCTAACATATTATATTTTAGTTACTGGCATCATACCTTATGCCCACTATTATAAGTTCTTTGAGCACTGGAACCATATCTCATTTCATCTTTTTATTCCCAATGCCTAGCACAGAGCCTTGTCCATGGAAAGTGCCTGCTAAATGTTTGTTAGACTGAGCTGAATTGAATTAAAAACAAGAATAAAGTATATTTCTGGATGTTTTGATTAAGATAAGAATGAGTCAGACTGGTCCACATTTATTTAAACACCTTAAACTTAGATACAAAGCTAGGTCACTGGATAGTGCTGGGCCTGAAGCCCAGAAGACCTGAATTCATCTCTAGCTTCAGATACTCACTAGCTGTATGCCCTGGGGCAAGTCACTTAGCTTCTGTCTGCCTTAGTTTTCCTAGCACCTGCCTCTTAGCATTGTTATAAGAATCATACAAGGCAATATTTTTTACATTTTTATTTAAAGTTTTGAGTTTCAAATTCTACCTTTCCCTCTCTCCCTCCCCTCTCCCTTCTCTGAGCCAGTAAGCAATTGGATATAAGTTAGACATGTGCAATTATGTGGAACATTTCTATATTAGTCATTTTACATAAGAAGACTTGAATAAAAGAAAAAAAAGAAAGAAAAAAATAGCATGCTTCAGTCTGTATCCAATCAATATCAGTTCTTTCTCTGAAAGTGGATAGTATGCTTCATCATTAGTTCTTTGATCATTTTATTGCTTAGAATAGCTAAGTCATTCACAATTCATCAAACAGTGTTGTTACTATGTACAATGTTCTCCTGGTTCTGTTCACTTCACTTTGCATCAGTTCATGTAAGTCTTTCCAGGTTTTTCCGAAATCATCCTGCTTGTTATTTCTTACAGCACAATAATATTCCATTACAATCAGATACCATAGTTTGTTTAGCCATTTCCCCAATTGATGGGCATCCCTTTGATTTCTGATTCTTAGCCACTACAAAAAGAGCTGCTATAAATATTCTTGTACAAATAGGTTAAGGTAATATTTTTAAATTGTCTTGCAAACCGTAAAGTGTTATAGCTATTGTTATTATGATAACTGTTAAATTAGGTTAAAATTTGTTGTCGTTCAATCATTTCAGTTGTGTCTGACTCTTCACGATCTCATTTGGGGTTCTCTTGGCAAAGATACTGGAATGGTTTGCCATTTCCTTCTCCAGTTCATTTTTACAGATGAGGAAACTGAGGCAAACAGGGTTAAGTGACTTGCCCAGGGTCACACAGTCAGTAAATGACTAGGGCCAGATTTGAACTCAGGAAATTGAATCTTCCTAACTCCAGGTTCAGCACTCTATCCACTGAACCACCTAGCTGTGGGAAAGCCATTAGGCATTGAAAAATAGTATGTCTTCAGCTGGAGCTAGTATGAAATGATTGATTACTGACTCCATGGCACAGATCTCATGTCTAAGCTCTTGGAGAAGCATTCTGGGGTACTTTCTCTCCTCATGCAATTAGCCAGGCTTTCACTCTTCTTTCCTCAGCTTGCTTCCAGATGGTCTCTCCTTCCACATAACACAGGCTCTATGTATATTTTATGGCCTAACAATCTGTCATGGCCACCAGCTATTGCTTTTCAAATCTGTTGGGTGTTCAAATCTGATTGAGGTTGGTGACTCCCTAACTTTTTGTGGGGGTACAGATTACAATGTTCATCAAAAAGTGATGTCCCCCAGGGGGCTGTGTGGGAATAGGGATAGGAACTAGATCTGTGATTTCATTGCTATGGGGCATTTCTAGGTGAGTGAACTTCCTCCTCTGATATTAGTCAGCACCTTCTCAGCAACATCAAGTCTTAGGGATTTTTCTAGAGCAGCAGTTCTAAAACTTTTTGGTCTCAGGATCCTTTTACAATCTTAAAAGTGATTGAGGACTTCCACCCTCCCCTCCCACCTCCACCCCCTCCATATACACCAAGCACTTTTTTTTAATGTGGATTATATCTCTCAACACTTACTGTGTTAGAATCATAAATTTCTTAGTATTATTTCGAAAATAGTTTTGACCTTGCCAACCCCTGAAAGGCTCTCAGGGACCCCCTTGGATTACACTTGGAGAACTGTAGGTCTAGAGCATTGAAAGGTTAAATAAATTGCAAAGAGTCATGTAGCCAGTGGGAATCAGACAGGACTTGAGTTGAAGTCTTTCTGTGTCTGAGGTCAGCCTCAGGCTGGCTTTTACTGTCTTAATTTGTCTCAGCTGTCTGCTGCACCTGTCATAATAATTGGAAGGAAATAGAATTCCTAGAACCATTGGTACTAAATTCATAGCATTCTAAAATTATGGATTATATACTTTATGTTCAAGATTCCATTTCTAATTCCATTTCTATATTCCATAGAATACATCCATAATCCATAATACATCAATGAATATATTGAGGTGTGTATGCAGATATGTATACATACACAAACACATATATGTATGCATATTGTTGAGTCATTTTTTACTCGCGTCTGACTCTTTGTGACCCCATTTGGGGCTTTCTTGCCAAGGATATTGGAGAGATTTGCCATTGCCTTCTCCAGCCCATTCATTATACAGATGAGGAACTGAGGCAAACAGAGTTAAGTGACTTGCCTAGGGTCACATGGCTGGTAAGTGTCTGAGGCCACATTTGAACTCAGGAAGATGAGTTTTTCTGACTCTAGACCCAGCATCCTATCTACTGCACCACCTAACTGTCCATTTGTGTATATGTGTGTATAATATATGTATACATACATACATGTATATATTTATGTATATATTCATATGTATTTATGTAAACATATGTGCTGTGTATCTATGTGCATATGTTTATGTGTGCCTGTGTGTATGTAGATGTGTATATATAATGTGTATATACATACACCTATGTGCATTGTATATCAATTGAGAGACTGAATGGAATAGTAGATAGAGAGTTAACCTTATCAATTCAAATCACTACTATGACCTTGACCTCTATCTCCCTTCAGACTCCAATGGAGCTCATTTCCAGGCCTGGTGTATGATTTTTTACCGTACTACTAAGAGCAGATTCATCGGTTCCTAATCCTTTCCAGCCTTTTTATATATCACACACCTTCCTGAATACTTCAATGACTTGCCTATAAGTCACACTCTTCATAAATGTCAGAGGCTGGTTTTGAACCTAAGTCTTTCATATTTCAAATCCAATACACTGTCCCTTACATTAGGCTAATTCTCTTTCTTTCTAGCCTTATCATATATTGTGTCCTTTCCCAACCTTTATTGCCAAGTCAAAATGGCCTTCTCTTGGTATCTCACACATGGCACTCCATCTCCTATAACTTGAATGTGCTTCCTCTTCACATCTGCCTCAAAGAACATTCACTTCTTTCCCTAGAGCTTAGAACCCTATCTGGAACATCGGTGCTTACCAGTGCTTGTTGATTGATTTTGTGTGTTTGTTTTTAGAGAGCTTATTTAGAATCTCTGCCTCTCAGTGGGGAGTCATTGGTCTCTGAGCTAAATGAGAAAGCCCTGCCACTGATCTTGCTCTATTTCAGAGGGGAGACCAAAAATAAAATTGTGAATCACCAAAAAAAAGTGTCAGAATTTATTAAGAATACCTAGTAACTCACCTTGTGGGAGTGACAGAAATGGCAATGTTATAATTAATAGAAATGATATCATTAGCCTGGCATTATTTAGATACATGGATCATTTAAGATAATGCCAATTAAACCCTCTGCTTAATCTCAGTTTCTCCGGGAAACCCCAGTTTACTACATCAGAGACTTTGGGAAATTTTCCTTTGGGTGAAATCTGGGACCCTCTTGGTTAAGTTGAGATAGCTCACTCCTAGTGGGAGTACTCACTTATTTTGTTGCATTGTCTGTTATATTTTTGTCTGTGTATACTTTCTCTGATTTCTGTATATTATCAGCTGGGACAAAAAAAAAAGTGAACGAGAAGAGGAATACTCATCTCCCTGAGGCATTACTAAGTGTACTAAGTGTACATTATTAAGTGTACTTTCCTAGTAATGCATTTCAAATAAAGAGGCTAAAAGATTGAATCTCTTAAGTGCAACAGTGTGAATATTTGTGCTACTCCCCTGTCCTGGTTCCCTGGCCTTGTTAGGCTTTCTACCTCTTTGAATGACTAAATATGGACTTATTTTTTTTACATATATCCTCCAATAGAATGCAAGCTCTTTATAAGCAGGGGTTATTTTTGTTTTCTGTCTTTATATTCTCAGAGCCTAGCACTAAGCAAATGCTATAATCAAAGCTCACATTTTCTTATACAAACTTTTTTTTTAGGAGGCAAACAGACTTAAATGAATTGCCCAGGGTCACACAGTAAGTGACTGAGGCCAGATTTGAGCTCAGGTACTCTGGACTCCAAGGCCATTGTTCCGTCCACTGTTCTTCCTAGCTGCCCCAAGCTTCTTTCTTATATATTGAAATGGTTGTGTTTGTCAATGATTATTAAGTTTTGCATTTCTTAATTATCTACTCTGTGCCAGGCTCCCTGCAATGTGCTTGGGTTGGCCTAACCCTACACTATTTCCCATCTTAATATCTTAGATAACTGGTCAATTTATAGGATCATAGATTTAGATTGGCGGGGATGTTAGAAATCACCTAGACTAATCTTCTCTTTCTACAGATGAGGAAACTGAGGTCCAGAGGTTAAATGACTTACTGAAGGTGCACAGAACTAGAATTCAGTCCTGGGTTGTCTGACTCCAGATCCTTTCTACTGTATTAGGTCTAGAGTGTAATGATGGTACACACACTTTTTATTTTTGCTAGGGGAATTCAGGGCTTCCTCATCTTTGTACCTTGGTTCTAGGGGAAGGGTAACCATGTCTTCTGTATCTTTAATATTAAAACTTCCTCCCAATCTTGCTTCTGGTGAAACAGTAAAATATATTAGCCTGGATGGAGACTGTAGACAGTGAATATCAAGCCAATGAAATGACAGAAGAATTAAAAGTAATGAGGAACAAAAACTTAGAAGCTGCTTTTGACTAGCAGATGGGGAGAGGCAACTGCACCTCCTCTCTCCCTCTCTCTCTCTCTCTCTCTCTCTCTCTCTCTCTCTCTCTCTCTCTCTCTCTCTCTCTCTCTCTCTCTCTCTCTCTCTCTCTCCCTCCCTCCCTCTCTCCCCCTCCCTCCCTCCCTCTCTCTGAATCTATCTCTCTATCTTTCTCCCTATCTCTCATCCCCCTGGCCCACCAATTTGGTCTCACCCCACATATTTACCAACTCTCAATGATCTCTCTGGTTCACCCCCTCAGATTCCCCCCTCCCATCACCATCTTCTGCAACTGCAATCTTTGAGTCCCAGAGAGCAACACTTTGACACTCCCCCCCTCCGCACTCCTGCATGCCTTCTTGTTCCATGTAGGTTGGTTGAGATACATTCTTTGTGTTCTCCTTTTCATTATCCTCTCAAACACCAAGGTCGATATCATGTGTCCTCTTAACTCTCAGTAGAAGTCGGTTGGTTGCCATAGTTACTTCCAGTATCCCAAGTCTTCCTGGCAACAATTACAATAACGGCAAGCCGGGGTTTAGAGGTGTGATGTGACGACTAAGGGAGCCAATGCAATGTGAGGTTGCAAGAAAACAGCCCTCAGGACTTGGGAGGCGATGTCCCTCAGAACTTTGCTCTGGTCAAACAATACATGGAATGTCGTGTTCAGTTTGAGCAGCACATTTTGGGAAGGCTGCTGGTAAGGTGCAGAGCATTGAGAGGAGACAACCAGAATGGTGACAGGCTTTGGTTCATTATTTAAAAGGATCGGTTGAAGAAACTAGGAGTATGTCACTTGGAGAAGATGAAACATGGTTGGGGTGGTAGGGAGGACATAATAATAGTCTTTAATATTTGAAAAGCTGCTGTGTTAGACTTTGTTTCTACTTGGTCCCAGAAAACAGAACTAGGGGCAATGGATGGAATATGCAAAAAACAAGCAGATTTGATTTAAAGAAAATAGTGAATCACCCCAAAGTGGAATGGACTGGCTGCTTCAGGAAATGATAAATTCCCCTTCACTAAGAGGTCTTCAACCAAAAGCTAGATGAGCATTGGATGACATGATATGGAGGGGATTCTCATTCAGGTGTGTGTTGCAGCTATGTGGTGTAGTGGGTAAGAGCACCAGCCTTTTTGGAGTTAGGAATTCCTATGTTCAAATCATATATTGAGAACTTTCTAGCTCTGTGAGCCTGGGCAAGTCACTTAACCAATGTCTGCCTCAGTTTCCTCATCTGTAAAAGGAGGATAGCAATAGCACCTTCCATACAAGATTGTTGCAAGTGAAGATAATATACTTTGCAAACCTTGCTCTATAAATGCTATTATTATTATTATTATTATTATTATTGTTAGGTGACATTGGAGGAGCCTCCCATTTTGGAGAGGATGTGATTTTTGTGAATGTTTATATTGGATATTTTAAATGTCAAAAATATCAAAGAAAGAACTTTTTATCTGGAATGCAAAAAAATGGTCAAAACCTTTTACACAGATCTGCTGGTGAGAACCAATATAAAACCTGTCATTCAATGAATATTTGCTGAATTGAATTCAACTTGATTAGTAATAATATGGTTTGTGAAATAGAGAAGATGGCATCAGAAGCTGAATGAAGCTGTATGAGAGCTTCCCGATATAAATAAAAGATAGATCATATTACGCTCTAATTGAATAATGTCTATTTGCTTGAAAACATAGAATTTTATGGAATTGTTTCATGCAGATTTTCACCCCATGAACCCTCAGTAAAGTTAATAGCTAAATTTTTTTCTGGGGGCAAAGAATTAGAAATTGAGGGGATGCCCATCAAGTGGTGAATAGCTGAACAAGTAGTGGTGTGTGATTATGATAGAATACTATTGTACTACAAGAAATGACATGCCAGGATGCTCTCAGAAGAACCTGGAAAGACTGCATGGGCTGATCCAAAGTGAAATGTACTGTGTACAAAGTAACAGCAATATTTTAAGATGATCAGCTGTGAATGACTTAGCTATTCTCAGCAATACAATGATCCAAGAAAACTCTGCAGGACTTAGGATGACAAATGCTATCCAAACTCAGCAAAAGAATGGCTGGTGTCTGAATACAGATTAAAGCATACTTTTTTTAAATTTTTTTTTGGTCTATGTTTTCTTTCAAAACATTACTATTCCTTCTCAATGGGGGTGGGGTGGGCAGGGGAGGGAAGGAGAGAATTTGGGACTCAAACTTTTAAAAACGAATGTTAAAAATTGTTTTTATATGTGACTGGAGGAAAACAAAATACTAAATAAAAAATGGAAAAAAAAGGCAATTTGGCATATAAAAAGCTAACAGCTAAATTTAGCTATAGATTTGTAAGTTCTAACTAATATTTCATATGATCTTCCTCCCCTATATCTTGAGATATCCAGGTGTCCAAAATAGTATAAGGATAGCTAGATATTTAAGACAAAAAACAAGGCAGAACCAAGAAAATGATATGTATAATGACTACTGGTATAAATGAATGAAGAATTACTAAACAATCAAAAATGAATGTGGCACTAATTATAAGAATCTGTAAGAAGATATATCCCATTCTTTTACAGAGGTGGGGAGGTTTACCGGTATGGAACATTGCAAATATTGTCAGATTAGTTTGATCAATTTTGCTGATTCTTTCTTTTTCTTTTAAAAAAAACTTATAAGGGAAGGCTCTCTGCAAGAGGAAGAAATTCAGACAATGTAAAAACAAAAGATGCCAACACAATTTATTTTAAAAAAGGAAAAAAAAAGATTCTAATTAGATAATTGAATTTCTGCTTGAAGACTTGTTTCTGTTTGCTTTTATCTATATTAAGGCACTTCAGGAACGTATCACTTCAGGTCAAATTGGAGATATTAACTCAAGAAAAGGTGGGAAGCCAATCTTTAACAATTTAATTCATATTCAGGAGCCACCAGTTATGGGGTCCTCATCACGGCCCCACAGGCAGTTGTTTTAGCAGTAGCCCCAGCGTCACCAAAGGATAGATACCAAAAATAAAACAAAGCACTGAGTATCTGACAAGCCAGGATGGAGAATTTTGCAGGGAACTGCAGACAGAGGTATACTGTTTGTGCTTCTGTCTGTGCCATGTTATCATCAGTGTATGCACAAAGTACCAGTTGGTTTGCTATCCTAGAGGAAAAGATGAAAGAGCTAAAGAGACTCCATGGGTTATTGGGGAGAATGTATTGTTCTTTGAAAGAATAACAATGTTTCAAGAGCCAACAAAAAAGGGAAATTCTAACCTGTGCCAAGAAATTGGGAGAATAAGAGTGTGACACAAAGATGGAAAAGAATAAGGATGAATGATCATTTGGAGTTAAGTTATAGGCACATGGCTCTTCCAGCAAAGTGGTATTAGGGGAGAAGCTGGAATGTCTCTGGCAGAAGTGGTTTCTTGTTGTTCCAAGAAAAAATGATACGGATCCAGTGTTGATAATCAGGTGAGAGGTCATCTAGTAATGGTCAAAGGAAGAAGAGATGAATAGCTGTGATTAGTCATTCCCTGCTGAGGGATCTGAGGGGGTTATTTATCAACTAGACACAAACAATAGAGAAGCATCCTATCTTCCTTGGGCATTTCATACATGAAGACCACTACCTAGTCCTTGTGATTCACATGGAACAAAATGTCACCACCAGAATGAACTAGGAAGCATGGCTAAGGCTTGTCAGTTTCTAGAGGAAAAAAAAAATCTAAGGATTAGGGCTATAGGTAATGGTTTTCATCCTTGCTGATGACTGAAGGTAGTGGATTTAGAAGAGAAAGGCAGTTATAAGAACTCAACAGCCTGCTGAGAAGATGGTATATGAGAATAGGCTTTGGATTTCTGGATCATGGCTTAAAATATGGGAATGGGAATGATAGGCTCTTGGTCAAGTATGAAGAGCATCTAATGAATCCCAGTTAAAAAATATAGATACACACACACACATATATTTGCCTGGGGTCTTCGAAATCTGATTAAGTAGGCTTTAAATGAAAAATAGGGAGGGGGAGAAAATTGTCCAAATAGAATTGCTAATCCTGGTATCATAAAGAATAGTATATACTACTTAAGAAGAAAAACAGAACTAGAAAAGAGGAAAAGTAATTCACAGGAAATAAATCTAAAATAAGAACCAACAATAAAATCTATGACCTTCAATGTCTACTAAAAATGGACAAAGTATTAATAATAAACAAGGCAAATTGGAGATTCTAATGCAAGGAGGAAAATTTTATGTTGATTGATGTCTCTTGTTTTCATATCAACTACAGGAGGAGGAGAACCAAGAGAGAGTAGTGCCCCCAAACCTAGAGAGAAGAGAGTATCATCAGGGAGGAAAGAATAATCACAGTGGAGAAAGAGGATTGAGAAGAGGCCATTGGATGTCTCAAACCACTGCTCCTCCTAACACATGTCCCCTGAGTCACAGGTGATAGATTTCAAGCTAGAAGGTGACCAAAGTCATCAAGTTCAAACTTCCTCTGCCTCATTTTACAATTGGGAAAACTGAGGCTCAGGTGACTTGCTCAAGATCACAAAGTGGTAGAACCAGAATGTGAATTCGGTTCCTCCTATTCTAGGTCTAATACTCACAATCTCCTTTCTTCTTTGCAACAGACGTTCTCATATCCACCATCTTTCACCATCTGTTGGAAATTTGCCCAAACACTCCTAAATACTCACTCCCCTTCCCCATCAGAACTGTGATCAATACTCCCCTCCCCAGTTGCTCCTTCAAGTTCCTGGAGGAAAGTTGACCATGCTACAAATAGCAGCACCTGTAAGCCTCTATTTCACCTAGCCCTCAAGTGTCACTATCTTCTGCCAGAAGCAAAGTGGGGTCAATTGTTTGATTAGAGATATTCCACTCTGATGCAGTGAGAAATATGCATCAGTGACCATTTAGTTATCTCATTTTTGACAGATAAGGCTGGTCCAGATTATGAAGAGCCACATTATTAGGAGAGCTGACTTCTAGAGTAAGGAGTAGGGAGATTAGATCATAATAATATCTTACAGTTTAAAAAGTATTTTTGTATATGTTGTACAGTGGATAGAGAGACATGAAGACCTGGGTTCAAGTTCCATTTTTGACACATATAGACCATGTGGCCCTGAAGGAGTCACCTGACCTCGGGCTCTAGACAAGTTGTAGGAGAGTCAGCCATTTATGTCGTGTGAGGAAGTTTCCTTACAGAATTGAATCCCTACAAAATTGTCTCATTTGATCCTTATGACCACTCTGTGAGATAAGCCGAATAGATCATGGGACAAAGCATTGCCAAGGTAGGTTTTGTTGTTTGTTTATTCTTTTGAAAAGAGGAATGAGTGGCATGCTGCGAATAATGCTTAAGAAAAGATTAATCTGCCATTCTATGAAGCAATTTAAAATTTTGCTAAAAAGGGGAGAGACAAAAATATCCATCCCTTTGATCAAGGAAGCCCACTATGAGGCATATATCTGAAAGGGATCAAAGAAAAACAAGATCCTGTAGACAACCTGGCATTTAATAAATGTTTATTGGCTCACTGACAACAAAATATTCATAGCAGTACTTTGTGGCAGGAAAGAACTGGAAACCATATGGTCACCCATTAAATAGGGAGCAGCTAAACAAATTGTGGTATGTGGATGTAATGGAATATTACCATTCAGAAAGAAATGAAATGAAGAAGACAGAGAAACATGGGAAGACTTATATGAACTGATGAATAGGGAGTTAGGCAGAACCAAGAAAATAATATACATGACCACAACAATGTAAAAAGAAAAAGCAAAAAAAAAAAACCCTAAACAAATAAATGTAATATTGAATGCTGTGTCATGATAATCATTAAGCTTGGCCCCAGAGAAGAGTGAAGAAGATGTTCCTGGGGGACTATGGATGATTGCCGACCTTCCCTTTTTTTCTCCTTTTAAAATCTTTGTTACAGAGATGGCTTTCTGATTGGGAGATGGAGAAAGATGTGTTTGGAAATAAAGGTGATGTAAAAACAAAATTTAATAATAAAAATAAAGCTTTTTTAAAAAGAGATTAGCCTGGTAGCAGTTTCCATGATATATTAGAATAGAGTAGACTGAAGCTAGATTGGTCAGGAAACTGTTGCTCCAATCCAGGTAGTGAAGTTGCAATTGCTTGGACAAGAGGAACATAGTAGAGAGGAACAGGTAAAAGAGACCTTTTAAAAATGTAATTCTTTTTTCAATGAACAAGCATTTATTTCCTCTTCCTCTCCCCTCCCCCTTGCCATTGAAAAAGGAAGAAAAAAATCAGTAACAATCTGCAATCAAGCAGAACTAATTCCTAAATTGGTCATGTCAAAAAAATATATATGTCTCAATCTGCACATTGAATCTATCACCTCCCTAAGAGACATTTTGAAGGGGGAATTAATTGAACTTGGTAGCAGTTGAATGGTGGGAATGATTCATCAAGGCTTTGAGCCTGGATGATGGCAAGAATAGTGATGTCATTAACAGATAGAGGTTACACTGAGAGTGGGAGTTGGTTTGGGGGAGAAGACGATGAATTCGGTTTTGGAGATCCTCATATGATAACCTTAAAGATAGAGACTTTGTCATCTACTCCTTCTGCAACCCCCTGAGTCTCTGGCATAATGCTGGGCATATAGAATGGTGGAGTCATATGGGACATTTCCCAAAGCCTTAGGATTGATGGGACCATCCTTATTTTGCTGCTGTACCCCCACATCATGAGAGGTGGTATGGCATAGTGAATAGGGAGGCAGCTTTGGAGTCCGAAAGATCTAGATTTAAGTCCTGCCTCTGATACATACTAGCTTTGTGACCTGGGCAAGTCAATTAACATCTCAATGCCCCCACACAACTCTAAAACTGTAAGTGACAGAGGAGGTGACAGACAGGGAGGTTAAGGTCCAGTCCAAGCCAATCCAGCTATCCCAGAGCCCTCAAAAGTCAAAACTTCTTTTCTTTTCATTAATTCCCTTGATATTCTGGACCTTTTGTTCTTCCAGATGAATTTTGTTATTGTGTTTTTCTAACTCTATAAAATGAGTTTTTGGTAGTTTGATTGGTATGGCACTGAATGAGTAAATTAATTTAGGTAGAATTGTCATTTTTATTATATTAGCTCAGCCTGCCCATGAGCAACTGATATTTTTCCAATTATTTAGATTTGAATTTATTTGTGTGAAAAGTGTTTTGTAATTGTGTTCATGTGGTTCCTGGGTTTGTTTTGGCAGGTAGAATCCCAAATATTTCATAGTGTCTACAATAACTTTGAATGGAATTTCTCTTTCTATCTCTTGCTGTTGGGCTTTGTTAGTAATATATAGAAATGCCAATGATTTATGTGGGTTTATTTTATATCCTGTAACTTTGCTAAATTTGTTTATTATTTCAAACATTTTTTTACTTGATTTTCTAGGATTCTCTAAGTATATTATCATATCATCGGCAAAGAGTGATAGCTTAGTTTCTTCTTTGCCTATTCTAATTCCTTCAATTTCTTTTTCTTCTCTCTTTGCTAGAGCTAACATTTCTAGTACTATATTGAATGACAATGGTGATAATGGACATCCTTATTTCACCTCCCCCATCCCCCATCTTATTGGAAATGCTTCTAGTGTTTCCCCATTGCATATAATGCTTGCTGATGGTTTTAGGTAGATGCTACCTATCATTTTAAGGAAGACTCCATTTATTCCTATGCTCTCTAGTGTTTTTAATAGGAATGGGTGTTGCAGTTTGTCAAATGCTTTTTCTGCATCAAGATAATCAAATGGTTTTTGTTAGTTTTGTTGTTGATATGGTCAATTATGCTAATAGTTTTTCTAATATTGAACCAGCCCTGCTTTCCTGGTATAAATTCTATCTGGTCATAGTGTATTATCCTCAAGATAAGTTGCTGTAATATCTTTGCTAATATTTTGTTTAAGATTTTTGCAACTATATTCATTAAGGAAATTGGTCTATAATTTTCTTTCTCTGTTTTGGCTCTTCCTGATTTAGGTATCAGCACCATATTTGTATCATAAAAAGAATTTGGTAGGACTCCACCTATTTTCCCAAATAGTTTATATAGTATTGGAATTAATTGTTTTTTAAATGTTTGATAGAATTTACTTATAAATCCATCTAGCCCTGGAGATCTTTCCTTAGGGAGTTCATTGATGGCTTGTGCAATTTCTTTTTCTGAAATGGGGTTATTTCAGTAGTTTATTTCCTTTTCTGTTACTCTGGGCAATTTATATTTTTTGTAAATATTTATCCATTTCACTAAGATAGTCAAATTTATTGGCCTACAGTTGGGCAAAATAGCTCCTAATTATTGTTTTGATTTCCTCTTCATTGGTGGTGAATTCGCCCCTTTTCATTTTTGATACTGGCAATTTGGCTTTCTTCTTTCTTTTTTTAATCAAATTAACCAAAGAGTTATCTATTTTTATTGGGTATTTTTTTTTCATAAAACCAGCTCTTAGTTTCATTTATTAGTTAAATTAGTTCAAAAGATATCTCTATGGTGACTTGTAGGCTTCCTCACTTTGGGAGAGTCATCAGCCAAGAGGTGTTTGTTGAATATCTACTATGAGTCCAGTCTACTAGGCATTGAGGCTATTTGAAAAGAATAAAAATGCCTGATGTATGTCAGCAGTTAGAATATCCTATTAACTTCCCATTGTATAAGAATAGGACTGGGGCCCTGGTTAATTAGGAATTTGACTCAGTGAACATGTCCCCTCCCTGACCTTAATTCCATTCTTTAAAGTGTTTTTTGTTCCATGTTAGTCCCCAGAAAATAAAGAGTAGGACTGTTTTTCAAGAACCTTACTGAGTATTTTTCTACTTACTGGGGGCTTCCTTCATTATTACTACTTTCTGTTTTTCTTCTAATTTTAAGGATATTTTTGCTTAGTGTTTTGGTACAAACCTACTGATCTGGGCATTTTGCCCAGTTTGGTTTGACTTTATTTGTAAACTGCCTCAGATTACATCTCACTTATTAAATGATTACTGTTATTAGTTGTCACTAATAGCACATTACAAAGTATTGTTACTCATTTAACATTTTAGCATGGGAGGCCTCATTCATTATACCAACTATAATTTATTTTTGGCTCACACTGGACATATAACTCTAAATACAATGAATTTAGGATACCTTGGATTCTAATTCTTAAAATATTTTTTTCTAGATGCACTAGATAGTTTGACTTGGAACCTACTTAATACTTTCCCTGTTGATTTCTTGGTTCACATCTCCCTAATAATAGTTAACATTTATATGGTGCTTATTATGTGCCAGGCACTGTGCTAAGGGCTTTACAATTATCATCTTGCTTGTTCCTCGCAACAACCCTGGGAGGTAGGTGCTATTATTTTCCCCATTTTACAGTTGAGAAAACAGAGGCTGACAGGTTAAATGACTTGCCCAGGGTCACAGGGATATTAAATGTCTAAGGTCAAATTTGAACTCAGGTCTTCCTGACTCCAGACCCTATACTCTATCTCCTACACTTCTTAGCCACCCATAGCATTGTGTTTGCCTGAGATGCCTCAATTGCCTCCTCACACTGTGCCTGCACTTCAAGTTCCAGCTCAAACCTCCTCTTCTCCCTCTGTAACCTGTTCTAAGTATCACTGCCAGATTCATCTTCCTCATATATTTTGATACCACTCCACATCTCAGAAAGCTTCAGTGGCCGCCAAATGCCAATTTGAATCAAGTCCCAATTCCTAGTAGGGATTGAGACAACATAAAATATATGAGAAGAGAACAGACTTTGGTGGAAACTTTTTTAAATTAAGGGAAAGTATAGAGTATAAGAGATGTTAGATGACCCTAAGTAGCTACCTGAAATTCCAGTTTCAAAAAAAAATCTATAAACAATAAGATGGTTTTTTTTCTTCCTTGGGGCAATTTCCTAGAGCTACTAATGCCAGTCAGAAATGTGAATATTTTCTCTGAGCTCTTTCACTGGAATACTCTGCCTTGGCTATAGCCATTGTCCCTTACTCTTGAGACAATCAGCTGCTCCTTTCCCTGCCTCAGACCGCTTCATCTTGTGGCTGGAACCCTGCCCCCAGATTAGGAAGCTTGCTTCTCGCTAAGCTAAACTTTTATTAAGCAATATATGGGCTAGGCACTGTGCTAAGCATTGGGGGTACAAAAAGAGACAAAAGACAATCCTTGCTATCAAAGAGCTCACAATCTAATGGGGGAGACATTGAGCAAACAAATATGTACAAATAAAATATATGCAGGATAAAGAGAAAATAATTAAGAAAGATTGGGAAAGGCTTCCTGTAGAAGATGGGATTTTAGTTGGGACTTGAAGGAAGCCCAGGGGAATTCAGGAGGTAGAGAAGAGGAAGCAGAGCATTCCAGGCATGGGGGACAGCCAGAGAAAATGTAGTCAAAACTACTCTGGTAGTAAAAATGTCCTCTCCACCAGAATTTCTAATAGCAACCAATCTGTGAAACTAGTTTCCTCTTGAAATCAGAGACAGGAAAACACAGGTGACTGCAGCCAGTTGGCTGAGTGACTGTGAACACGTCTTTCTGAATCTGTTTCCTCATTTCAAAAAAGAGAATTCTGTATTATATCATTTCTAGGACGTGGTCCCCTCCCCCCACCAATTTTTGACAAAAATTTATAACCTCAGGATTATCCTTGACACTCATTCTTTCCTGCTCCTCCATAACTAGTTATTTGTCAAATCCTATGAATGCTACTTCCATAGCAGGTCTCATATGTATTCTATTCTCTCCATTCACACAACCACTACTCTTATTCATACTCTTTGTACTTCTCATCTGGGTTATTGCAATAGCCTCCCAATTGGTCTTTATAATCTTTCGCCTCCCGATCTATCTTCTACAAATTGATATTCCTAAAGTGCAGATGGGACCAAGTCACTGCCTTCCTCAAGAAGCTTCAGTGATTCCCTATTGTCTCTTGGGGAAAAAAAAACAACAACAACTTCTGTTTCGCATGTAATATTTTACGTTGGACAAACAGGTTCTGCAATGGTGATCCATCCAATCTTTCCAGATTGATTTCGTACTGTACTCATTCATTCATTAATTCAACAACCATTTGTTAAACATTGATCATCACCATGATATCTCCATTTGAGTCATTATCTCCATTTCTTTCACACTGGAATTTTGGCCTTTGCTTCAGGAACCACTGTAGGGTCTGATAGGCCAGTTGTGGCCCCATCATGCCTGAATCCAGGTTTCCATTGCACTAACAGGACATTTCCACACCATGCCATTGACTAGGTACCCCTTTCCCCTTTCAGCTCCCTTTTGTTTTATTTTATTTGTATTGTTCCATCGTGATTTTTGTCAGTATGTTATTTTATTTATTTTTTAGTAAATAGTATTTTATTTTTTCCAATTACATGTAAAGATAGCTTTCAACATTCATTTTTTAATAAGCTTTTGAGTTCCAAATTTTTCTCCTTCCCTCTCCCTCCTCCTCCTTCCCTAAGACAGCAAGCAATCTGATATAGGTTATGCATGTGCAATCGTGTCAAACATATTTCCACTTTAGTCATGTTGTGAAAGAAGAAACAGAACAAAAGGGAAAAACTAGGAAGAACAAAAACCAAACCAAAAAAAGTGAAAATAGCATGCTTCAATCTTCATTTAGACTCCAAAGCTCTTTCTCTGGATGTGGATAGCATTTTCTATCATGAGTTTTCTAGAATTGTCTTGGATCATTGTGTTGTTGAGAAGAGCAAAGTCAATCATAGTTAATCATTGCATAATGTTGCTATTACTGTATACAATGTTCTCTTGGTTCTGCTTACTTCACTCAGCATTAGTTAATGTAAGTCGTTACAGGATTTTTTGAAATCTGTCTGCTCATCATTTCTTGTAGCACAATAGTATTCTATTACATTCATATATGCCAAACTCATTCAACCATTCTCCGATTGATGGGCATTCGCTCCATTTCCAATTCTTTGCCAACACAAAAAATCAGCTCCCTTTTGTGTTCTGTCTTTCCTCATTAGATTGTTAGCTACCTAAAGCTAGAGGCTACCTTGTACACTTAAGTTTGTATTCCTGGAGCTTAGCACAGAGCCTAGCATATACTACACACTTAATAAATGCTATATCTATCTGTCTGTCTGTCTATCTATCTATCTGTATCTACCTATCTACCTTCTTTGTCCCAGGCATTGTGATAAGGCTCCAGAATACAAAGACCTAAGTGAAATAAATAGTCCCTGCCCTCAAGGAGTTTATAGTCTATCCAAGGTCAAGAATACAACATTAACACAGATATATCCATACAAAATATTGTACAGGGTAAATTTGAAAAGGGGAGGCTCTAGCAACTAGGAGGATTAGGAGATGACTACAAATAGAAAGAAGAGAAAAGGGATCAGGGCCTGTGGAGTGGGAGAGACGTAGTTAGTGATCCAGCAAAGAAAAACTTGGAGAAGAGAGAGTATTCAAGAGGAAAGGATGTTTGACAGTATCAAATGATGCAGATTATGTCAAATTAATTCAGACTATTCTTTAGAAGGACAAATACTGAAGATGAACCTTAAATCCTTTGGCCACGTAATGAAAAGACAGTATTCATTGGATGTTGGGAATGATTGAAAGCAAAAGGAGAAGGGGATGAGATAGATAGATAGTATTATGGAAACACTGAACATGAGCTTGTACAGACTCTAGGAGACAGTGCAGGATAGTAAAGCCTGGTGTAGTATGGTCTGCGGGGTCACAAAGAATCAGGTGCAACTGAACACCAGCAGCAATGACTCAGGCAAAGCAGGGTGAGGATTGAGAAGAGGCTGTTGGGTTTGGCACTTGGAGATCAATGGTAACCTTGGTAAGAGCTGTTTCAGTTCAGTGATGAGACTGGAGGACAGATTACAAGGGATTGAGTACTGAATGAGAGGAAAGGAAGTAGAAGCAAGGATTATAGATAGAGCTTTTTCAGAGTTTGGCTGAGACAGGAAGGAAAGATAGAGGAGATGGTAAAACAAGTGAAGGTTGTTTTAATACTGGGGAAGACTTAGGCATGTTTATAGGCAGTAGTTTATCAGCCAATAGGAAGAAATTGTCAATTAAAGAAGGGAAGTATGATTTAAAGGTATCTGCTGCAGGTGGGGGTGGGACTCAGGATACAAATAGATTGATTGGCTCTGGGTAGGAGAAGGCCCACTTCATCAGGGAATGGAGCTGTTGTTTTCCTGTCATATTTGACTCTTCATGACCCTATTTGGGGTTTTCTTAGAGTGGTTTGCCAATTTCTTCTCCAGCTCATTTTGCAGATGAGGAAACTAAGGCAAAGAGGGTTAAGTGACTTGCCAAGAATCACACAGCTAACTGAGACCAGTTTTGAACTGAAAAAGATGAATCTTCCTGACTCCAGACCTGGCACTCTATCCACTATGCCATCTAGGTGGGATGGCAGGAGGTCAAGGTGTTTTGAAGTATAAAGCGGAAGAAAAGAGAAAGAAGGATGTCAGTGCCCCCTATTTTCTCAGTAAAGTACTAAATGAGGTTGTCTGCTAAGAAGGAAAGAGGAATGGTGTGGAAAGCTTGAGGAAAGAAGAAAAAATTTGGAATAGCCATTGTGCAGAGTATGATCCAGGCTCAATTAGGAAGAGTGAAAGGATTGCCTTGCTTTAATGAAGGCTTAACTAACACTAGATAACCTTAATTTGTGTTGGACTCAGTTAAGTATAGGTTCAGGACCTCCTCTAACAGTATGCAGCATTTCTTTTTTTTCTCTTTTTTATTTTAATTTTTTTTAATTCAGCATTTCTTGCACAGAAATGGAATTCTCTGGTGTAACATTAGACAAACCAACTAAAGTAGAATATCATCATCACTTGGTTCATTATTAATTATCTAGACCCAGATATAGTATAGGTCAAATCCTATACATTCTTATATTAAGATCTGAATACTGTAGGGTTTTTCTGAAACTTTGTTTCAGTCCCTCATTAGCACAATAAAGTTGTTCCACTGTTTTAAATTTCAAAAGGTAAATTTATAAATTCTAATTAAGATTACAAAGGCATAGGATGATAATTCAGCTATGTAGATTGTTCAGAAGTGATTTAATTGTCACTAAATCCCTTAATACTTGGAAAAACTGAAGAATATTAATCTAGAGAATTAATTTCTAAACTTGTTCACAATAATATAAGCTATCCTCTTGAATTTTAATTATAGCTAATGCCTATCCTGTATCCTACATCTATTAGAAGTGCCCATGATATTCTTGTCCCAATATAATCTAGCACAAATTTTAACAAAACATATATTTCTCCCTCTTGGAATAGTTTTATTTATATAGTTATATCATGGAAAATTGATATCCCATACTATATGCAAAAGAGAGTTCAAATGCTAGACTATAGATCAACATTTTTTTCATGGTATTGAAATTATGGAAAACTTGAAATAAGTTACTTTCTATGGTAGATTTTTTTCCCCTTCCTTGTAAAGTGGCATAATATTTCAGTTTTATCTGTTAATGTGCATTCCTTGCACAAAATGTCAAATGTATGATTGGAACAGTGCCTTGAAATTCCAATTTGTTTATGATAAAAAGGAGATTCAGTCTCATTTATTATAAGTTCCTAATACAAACTTAATTGTATTACTCTATTAACTAATCATGAATTTCATCTGAACAGCTTAGCACAGTGCCTGGCACTAGTAGGGCCTTAATAAATGCCAGTTGACTGAGTAGCTAGTCTTTGACTGACTGTTTAATCTGATGAACTCCTGCCCTGTTACTTGTGAAAGTCATAGTATCCAGATTTAAAAAAAAATAATATCAAGGGATTTAAAAATATTATATCTACTATGTATTAAAATACAAGATGAGTACATTCCATTCTTTTTTCTCCCTTCCTTGTGAAAATGAAGATGATCTGAGATACTGTCACATTCTTCAATTTCAGCCCATGTCAACTACCACGGATTGATGAACATTACTAGGCATTATGTTTCACATTGTTGTTGTTGAGTTGTGTCCAACTCTTTGTGACCTCATTTAGGGTTTTCTTGGCAAAGATACTGGAGTGGTTTACCATTTCATTCTCCAGATTATTTTATTGATGAGGAAACTGAGGCAAACAGGGTTAAGTGACTTGCCCAGGGTCACACACTTAGTAAATATTTGAGGCCAGATTTGAACTCAGAAAGATGAGTCTTCCTTAGGCCCAGAACTCTATCCACTGTACCACCTAGCTGCCCCTATACATTTCATAGAATCATGAATTTAGAATTGAAAAGGACCTTAGAGGTTAATTGAATCAACCTCCTAATTTTACAGATGAAGAAAATGAGACCCAGAGAGGTTCAGAGATTTGTTCAAAGCCACACAGGTAGAAAGTGGGGTGACTGGTATTCAAACTCAAGTCCTCTGACTCCAGATTCCCCTCTGTTTTCCACTGGACCAAACTGCTTGCTTCATTCTAGAGGAATTTCACCTACCTGATTGACATAGCAAGTATAAATACAACTCTCATAAGCACAAACATTCAATTTTGTGAAATAGTGAAGAAATTCACTCCATATTGTAGGATCATAGATTTAAAGCAAAAAGGGGAATAGAAAGCCATTATTTTCTTTGCTGTAAAAACAGTCTTCCTAAATGTTTAAGTTGATGTCTTCCCAAAGTATTTTATTTAATGTCTTTTACAAATTGAGTTGGTGAGAAAAGATACAAACACACACACACACACACACACACACACAGAATAGAAATAGCAGACATTTGCATAATGCAGTATAAAATAAAATAGATGATGAGAGTATATATTTATTGCTGAGACTGGTTAGAAGAGTAATAATTATTCATTCATTTAAAATTCTATTTAAATATTCAAGGTGCTTCAAAGATAAGTGATGGGGAGGATGAAGAAACTCATTAAAATCACTCCCCAACGTTTGTTCCATCATAAGAAATAACAAACTTTTGTGATCCTCCCCAGAGGTATTTTAAAGATTGCATTTTAAAACTCTACTTCCAAGCCTACCTGTGCTATCAATTTGTCAAATCTCCACGGATTATGGTACAAATTGCTATTTACCAGACATTTCTGAATCTGCTATTTCAGCAGATGCATTATTCAGGAGATACCATTTGGTATGCATCCAAATGATGATGCATCAAATCAATAGTAGAACTTTTCTAATCAGATACACATAGGCTAAAACTCTATATCGTGCAAGGAATTAGCAATAAGTAACTCTATTAGGTGAGTAGATTGCTTCCTCCAGAAGCTGATAAGGGACATTTTCACCCTCCTGAGGTGAAACATTCTTTCCCAGAAATTCAGTGGTGCTGTAACAACCAAGATATTATTTTACACCTTTGAAACAAGGACAATTTAAAAAAAAATCACTGTTAAACTGGCTGTTACCATCCTGTCCTACTGAGTGGTATTAACAAAGGACAAGCCCATTAGCACCAACCGGAAATACTGATTAGGACTGAGTCTTAATCTATAACCAAATGAGACTTTTGGCAGGATCAGGAAAAAAAAAAAGAAAGAAAAACAATGTTACTAGAGGAAGACAGTGACACATTTGCATGTGCAAAGCAGCAATTGTCTGTGTAGCACTTTGCCAGTGGAAATGAGAGTTTTATGCACAAGCTCAGACAGCTGAATGAGTATCTTTTGTTGCAGTTCGTCTTTAAGAGCTTGTTTTTTAAATAGCTAAACCCAGTATTGGACACAAATGCAGAGATTAATTTAAAAAAGTTGCATGGATACCTTTTGGTTTTTACATAGTTACCTCTCACCATCCCTCTCTACAGATTGAACCATACTTTGTAACAAAGAAAAATAGTCAAGCCAAGCCTAGCTGACAGCTCATACAACATTCCCTACTCCCTACTTGGAGAGAGGAAAATTTTTTTTATTACTTTTTCTTAGAAACCAAGGTGAGTCATTACAATAATTTGAGTTTAGATGCTTTTTAGAGTTGTTTTCATTTGCATTATTACTATAACCATCGCATATATTGTTCTCTTGGTTCTTTCTTTGCTCTGTATCAGTTTATATGCCTTCTTATGGTTCTCTGAATACTTGTCTTTTTAAAAATTTTTCAGATAACAAAAGTAAGATTTTGACAAAATTAAATGACAGGCTAACATTGACCCCAAGTAGTAATAGAAATAGACTTTCGACTGGATTTCCCAGTTGACTCTTTATTAGATTTCACCATGCTTCCCTCTCAACTACCCTTGACTCTCATGTGTGATTAGACTCTCATACTCTAATCTGGAGATGGTGCTGAAATGCACTGGAAAGTTCAATTTGAAAACATACATTTTAATATGTAGTCTCTTAAATGATGAGTCACACACATGTAGCCTACCACTCAAAACTGGTGACTACTCTATTAAAGATAGACTGGAATTTTTTCTTAAACTTGACAAAAATAAAGCATGAGCACTTCCACATACAAAACCACAAACAAAACGAACAAAAACAGGAGAATAAATGAGACCATGATTTTCTATTAGGTATAGCTTTTTTTAAAAAAAAAGTGCATAATAAATTTAACAAGGTAGTACCAATATTCTCGTTTGTCTGGGTCAGCTAAGTGGATTAGTGGATCGAGTTCTGTGCCTAGAGTCAGGAAGATTCATCTTCCTTCCTGAGTTTAAATCTGACCTGAAACTTATTAGCAGTGTGACCCTGGGCCAGTCACTTAACTGTGTTTATCTCATTTCCTCATCAGTAAAATGATCTAGAGAAGAAAATGGCAAACCACTTCAGTATCTTTGTCAAGAAAACCCCAAATAGGATCACAAAGAATAAGACACAACTGAAACAACTGAACAACAACAAATAATATGTATATGGATGTGTGTATGTATGTGTATATATACACACATATGTATGTATATATGTACATGTATATGTATATGTGTATATATATGTATATTATATATATAAATAAAACTTCAAGACCATTTTTCTTTTCTTTTCTTGATATTGTGTTCCACCTTGGATCTGGGTAACCTTGTGGAAGAACAAAGATTTTCATCTGGGAAATGAAAATCACTGAACATGGTTATCCAGGTGGAAGTCTGCAAATAATAATTTCCAAACCAAGTAAAAAAGACCGTGTCCTTTGGAGAATGACAGACTTATCTGGGACCAAGCTTCTGATCAAAATGAAGATTTCTAACTCCAAAGTTATTCTCCTTGGTGGAAAAAAAGAACAGCAAATTGGGAGTTGAATATATATATATAATTTTAAAGAAGAACTACACACTAGAGGTCTTAAGCAGAGGCTGGGTGACCACATTTTTGAGCTGTGCCTGACTCAGGTCAGTCTCCTGATTGTTTATGTCCGATATTGGTGGAATAGAATGAGACACTTATAGCTCATTCAACAATGAATAAAAGATTTATTTAGCTATGGAGAGAGAAGGGTGTGTAACAACAATAGGCATTGAGGATGCTTCATGCTGATTCAGCTGAGGGAAGCTCCTCTGCCTGAGTTGCCCATTTTGGTCTGCCAACCCAACTTGAGAGTGTACCTGGAGCTCCTTATGTCTGTTGTATACTCGGGCAACCAGAAGTGAGATCAGCAGCTTAAGTCTTTAGTCTGATGAGCTAATCAAATCTCAAGTATGGCCTCCAGTACCTTTTAAAGAAAAACTCGACTAGTATAATACTAATGGATGAGAGAGTTAAGAGATTGTTCTCAACCACAGACACTAATCTGAAATTCTGTGAAAAGAATTCTTTTTCAGGTAAAAATTGGACTCAGTGGCCTCTGAGTTCCTTTTAAATTCTAAAATTCTGCAGTTCTGGCTAGGTATCAGGGGTAGGGATAAATTGATTTATCTTTGAGGCCTGCTCTAGACATGACATGAACTAAATCATCTATTACTGATTTTATATGCAATTTATTCAAGTATGGTACAGGCTCTAAGACTTAGTCTCCCAGCTTCCACAAATACTAGCAGGTTGGGTCCCTAAAGCATAACTACTGTTTTTCCCTTCACCTTCTGGCAGTAATTCTGAAAGGTTGTAGCTTCTATTGCTCAGGAGCCACCATCTAGTGTATTCTTCCATATCATTTAATCAGTTGATGTTTCCCCAACATCAATTAACCAACTAGCATAAATTAGCTTTTACAAAGGAATATTTGGTATAGCAAGGACCAGAGTACAACAACATCTTCCCATAAAATTCTGGGACATACTGTTCCAAAAGTACATACAGATATAGGGGAAAATGGGCTCAAGCTTAGAGAACATGTGGTAAAGGGATAATACATAGAACTTAGATAATTGGAAGTCTTTTTTCCTCTTTTGTGGAGTCCTCATGGAGTTGTCCTTCCTACATTTGTCTAGTTTGTGTTCTCTCATCTCCCAGCTAGATGCATTGTTTGTTACTCATCCAGTCTTTCTGGTAACATGGCCAATGAATGGGGTAAAAAGTTGGGAAGAAAAAAAGAGATACTTAGTCTTCCCTCCTCCGTGCTGCCCTCTGGTTTTAGATGCAAGCATCTCCTACACACACACATACACACACACACACATACACACACACACACACACACACACGTGCGCGCGCGCACACACACACACAAAATACAAGTACAAGCATCTAGGATATATATGATAATATATAATGTGTATATATGTATACATGTATGTGTGTATGCACATGTGTCTATATGTACCTATTTATATATGTATGTGTGTGTGTATACAGAAGTGTGCCTAACTCTTTCAACCAATCCCAATACATTTCCTAACCTAGCTTGCTTTTTCGGTTGATTGATTAATTACTCACATCTGATCTTTATCCACCATTAGGAATACACATTGTGAGTGGATCATTCAGGATCTTACTCTCAATTTCCCCCCTACTTTTTCCACTTCTAAATTTCCTATTTTCCTCCTGTTTACTTCATGGCCAACCTATTATTTTTGATTACTGGAAGTAATAGTAGTAGAGAGGCCATCCTAGGAAAACAGCCAGAACTGGAGTGGGTCCTCTCAAATGAAGATAATGGGCAGATCATGGTTCTATAAAGCATATTTACAAAGCCAACTGCTGTTCAGCCAACTGTTCTATGGTTAGTTACAATCATAACTATAGCTGGATGTGGTGGCACAGGTCTGTAGTTCCTGCTGGTGGGAAGGCTGAGATTGGTGAATTGTTTGAGTTAGGGAGTTCTGAGCTGCAATGAGCTAAAGCTCATCGGATGTCCACACAAAGTCTGGCACCAATATGGTGAAACCCCTGGAGTCCGGAGTCATCAGGCTGTTTAAGAAGGTATGAAGAGGCCCAGGATAGAAATGGAGCAGGTCAAAGTGTCCATGTCAATCAATTTTGGAATCAGCCTGATCACTGCATTGCTAATCTGGGAAAGAGAGGGAGGCCCAGGCTCAAACAAACAAAAAACCCCAACAACCCAAACCCCCCAAGTACAGCTTAAAAGTTGTTTGGAAAGGAAAATTGACTATCCACTGATTTTATCTCAAAATCCATACACAGATAAATTGCTTCGCTACAAAGAACATATGCTTTGGAGATCTGAGAATACTTGATTGTGAAGTTTATGCTTGGAGAAAAGGTCTGATGAACTTTGATGGCTATTTGTACTTGAAATTTTAATTAAGTCAGCAGAAACAACGGCAAGTGTTTTTCCCTGGGTCTAGTTCAATGAAAAATTAAAATAGCATATAGTTTGGACTTACTTCCATCAGAGGAGCCTAGGGAAAAAAAATCAACAATTTTTTAGTCCTCTTGAACATGGTTTGTGGGTGCCTTTCCTCTCTGCTTTGTTTTGTGACACCAGATTTTCCCTCAATCAGCAGTAGTCAACCTTGCAGAACTGGGGAACTAGCTGTTCCATGTTTGAATGGAGTCAATGAACCTGAAAACAATCACAGCATGATTTCCTGTCATTGTACCATGATGTTTGTGGGGGGAAGGCTGGATAGTTATGAAACAGCTTTTCACATTGAGATGCACCATGGACAGTGTTAACATCAAATGAGGTCATTGTCCCATTGAGTTTTCCAAACAATATTGCTTTATTTATTTCTGCTTTTAACTTAGCCTAGCTTTTGATAAGCTCAAACTCCTTACAACTTATGCTTTTGGTTTATCCCAATGAAGTCAATATTCCTGTAACTGTCCCTATCCTTCCCAGATGTAACTACTCAGAATGAGATAATTCTACCAAACCAAAAGGAAATAGAGCTGGTTCCATTGAGTGTGAGCTCACTATCCCAATAGAGGACAACTTGAGTGTCACTAGAGCTAGACTTTTTAGGGGGGGTGATAAATGGCATTTACACGATGCCTTAAGGTTGACAAAGTACTTTATACATATTATTTCATTTGCTCTTTACAAACAATCACACAAGATACTATGATATAAAGAGTTAATGTGGTGGAACGAAGAAAGGAAGTAAAGAAGGTGTGAAGAAAGGAAGGACAGAAAGGAGAACAAAAGAAGGAGGGAAGAGAGAAAGGAATAAAGGAAAGAAATAAGTATTTATTAAGCATCCACTATATACAATATCATTTCATTTGGTACAATGGAAAGAACATTGGATTTAGAGTCAAAGTACCTGGGTTCACGTGCCAATTCTGTTAGTATTAATACCTTTGTGACCCTGGGTAAGCCACTCAGTCTACATCTATATGTAATGAAGATGGAGAATATGCAGAGCTAGCTGATATTCCTGCTTCTGGTTGACATCATCTGATAGCTCAGAGCTAAAAGGACTTTGAGTTTTATATGACAAAGCAAACTGGGTAGTAGCTTCATCTCCGCCTCTCCCCAACCCCCACCCCCATCCTATGACAGTGGCCTGGATACAAAGTACTGTAATAGTTAAGATGAAGAAACAGCTTCTGGCTCCTTATATTCAGATTTTCTCATAGATCAAGAAGTTCTCTTGACCTAGACTACCTGTGGGGTATGGGGGGAGAGGCATAACATTTCTCTTTATCCTAACAACACAGGAACTGCTTCCACTTGGATAGGTAAGCACAAGGGTTCAACTATGATGCTTTCCCCACCCAGATTGTAGGTGACCAAACATTAATCTTGAGATGGATGTGTTCAAACTTAGATAAAACCTTGTGAGTTCAAGAGCTCTGGAGGTCTTGAGCCCATTGTTCAGAACAACTGGGCCCAGCAGCTATTCCAATTAGTCATAAAATGAGACAAGTAAAGTAGATGATCTCCAAGGTCTTTTTGAGCTCTGTAGCTATGATTCTATCCAGAGGCAGCTAGGTAGTGCATTAGATAGCGGGCTGAGCCTGGAGTCAGGAAAACTCGAGTTCAAATCCTGCCTCAGATGCACACAAGTTACTTAATCTTTGTCTGCCTCAGTTTCCTCAACTATAAAATAGTGATATTTCCTGGGGTTGCTGTGAAGATCAACTGAGATATTTTTTTTTAAAATCCCTAGAACATAATAGGCACCCAATAGTTGCTTATTTCCTCCCTTTCATTTTTTAGACAAGGAAACTGAAACTCAACTCAGGTAAAGTGACTTGCCCATAGACAAACTGCTTGTAAGTATCCTCTTAGGGATTTATACCCAGCTCTTCCTGATTCTATGTTCAGCACTAGAAGTAGTCTTGTAAGAGACACTCAGTTTCTATAAATAAATGAGACATGCTGAAGGGATGAAAATCTTAGTTCAATTAAGAGGTAGTAATTGACTTAATTGGTCCTGTGACAAGTAGAGGATGTATGATCATGTGTTGGATATGCTGTAGAAAAGATGTAGTGGATTGCGCTAAATGATTTCTAAGATTCCCTAAACTCTTAGGTTTCTTCTGTGATTCCATTTTTCTACATTTCCCTGGGCCTGCCACACCAATGAAAGGACATGTGATCAAGTATATGTAGAGGAAGCACATAGGAGTGGAAACAATTGCATCAAAGACTTAATACAGTCAAAGTCTCAACATTCCCCTTTCTCAGACTTCCAACTGGACTATTCTAGTTTCTGTTTGGGGGTCTCCTCAATTTCATTTTTCCTGACTCTCAAAATAACTTAAGTGTATTGTTTTATTCTATCGTCTCTCTCTCTCTCTCTCTCTCTCTCTCTCTCTCTCTCTCTCTCTCTGTCTATCAATCTGTCTATCTATCTATTTATCTATCCACCCATCCACCCACCCATCCATCCATCCATTGATCTATCTATTCATCTAGGCTTTCATCTACATTACGAATTAAAAGGCTTTTGTGGAAGCCTAACCATAATTCCCAATGTTTGTATGGGAAAACATTCTGAGTTCTCAAGAACTAACTTATAAAGTCATTTTTGTAACACAACTGGATTTTACGTTGAGCACTTCCTATCCTAAGCAAGATACCTTGAGACCCACAAAGATCCGTATTTCATTACTGTGTATACCACCACCACCTCCCCACCTCCCATGTACATGTTTCCTCTTTTACACACATTGCAATCCTTCCATACCTTCTCATCCTGTGCAGTTCTTGTCCATGTATTCATAAGAATGATCCATGTAAGATCTAGTCAATATATTGAAATCCTTCCTCTGGCTATTTTAATACTTGGGGAAATCATTGGAGTATCTGTTCCTCTTGTCCCTCATTCTCCATAAATAATCCATCTCCAACTTGAGTTTTGTGTATCCTCAGTGATGTCTTGTATACTAAACCTGGAAAACAAATCAGTGTTAGTATTATACCAATGTTAGCATTATAACCACCCATCAGGTTTTTCTTTTAGGTTACTTATAATTTTGATTCTTTGTAATTCCTGGTTTTCCAAGATTCAGAGTCATAGAACATCACCAGGAGAAAGAACATCAGTTTTGGAGAGATGGGCTTTCATGAGAGCAAATAGTTTGGGAACATTAAAACCCTGCTCACTTTTCCAGTTTCAATCTAGATGAATCTCTTACTATTATTCAACTCTGGACACAGATTATTGTCTGTCTGTCTCACCTTTTGTACATTCATTCACACACAAGTGAACTAATTTAACAGGGCCTATCCAGCTTTATGTCACAGTCTAGAAAATAAGGCATATTTAAAGTCCATTTTGTTTTTCCAATGTGGATGATTAGACTAAATTCTTTCTCATTACTTAGAATTCCAATGAATAGGTTTGATTCAATTAGTTCAATTTCATTTGTGATAAGGAGTATTTAGAGGACATTAGTAGGGTATCTTTCAGTTTGGATTCTTCGAAGGACCTATGCTCTTGACTGGTGAACATGTATATCTATCCCCTTGTCTTACACCTTCCTTGCTGTCAACACTCAGCAGATGTAAAATATCTCTATAAGTTACACCTGTAGTTATGCTAATATATTCATGGAAGATATCTTGTTTAAAGAGAGTCTTCAGGGCTTCATCATATTTTACCAAATTAAGTATAGCACTTTAAAATAATTAACAACATGGTTAGTTTTGCAGAATTGCTTTCTGTTTTACTTATTTTTTCTTTTTTCTTTTGTTAGAGAGGGTCTTAATGGGGAAAGCAGTGGATTAAAAAACTAAAAGCTTCAATAAAACTTTTTTTTAAAACAAAGAAAATCACCTCTGCAAAGACTCGCCTCTTTCTCTTATTATGGTTTTATTAGGGAAACCTATTATTACACATTTTTATAAAGATCTCAGATAGATGAGTTAGCAGGAATATGGGTGATTAGTTGGTGATGTTTTATTTGTCTCTTTTGGATATATGTTACAGCCTGCTTACACTCACCTATATGTATAGAGCAGAGGAATTGGACCTGTGATTTCTTGGCATAAGTTACTCCCAGGTGAGGAACTTCCTTCTACCAATGCAGGTTAGAACCTTTTCTCCAATTTTTAGTTTTAGAAACCTGCTCAGAATGTTGAGATATTGTGTGACCTGTGCAGTGTTAAATAGCTGTAGTGTGTCAGAAGTAAGACTTGAACCCAGGTCCTCCTGGCTCCAAGAACAACTGTTTATCCACTCTGACAAGCAATCAATGTACACAAAAATGTACATACATATAGATATATACATAGATGCTTATACATATCTTGTTGTTCAGGAATTTTCAGTTGTGTCTGACTCTTCATGACCTCATTTGGGGTTTTCTTGGCAAAGATAATGGAGTGGTATGCCATTTCCTTCTCCAGCTTATTTTACAGATGAGGAAACTGAGACAAACAGGGTCAAGTGACTTTCGCAGGGTCACACAGCTAGTAAGTGTCTGCGGCCAGATTTAAATTCAGGAAGATGAGTCTTTCTGATTCTAGGCACACTATTCACTGTACCACCTAGCTGCCCATACATATATATCTAGGTGTGTGCATACACACACATATATGCATATACAAGCAAAAAATCTCAGTGTCAGGCCCAGGTGAGCTGAATTTGGGAAGGCTCCCTGGTCTGTGTTCCTTGCAGAAACTATTGCAAATTCCCATTTTCCTGAAGAGCTAAAGCCTAGCCCACTAGCCACTCTAGGAACATGAATTCTTCTCCAGTTTTAATGGAATAATCTCTCTTATCTAACTCTTAATCCATTCTTACCCTCCCTTCCTTCCCTGCTTGCTTATTCTTTACCTTTGTTTAGGTCGTATAAGCACCCCACTCCATTTGGAATGCTTTCTCCTTTCCTCTTTGCTTACCTATTTTCAGGGTACTGGTCAACCCATTTTGTTTAGAGAAGCTCTTCTGATCAAGTCTTATTTATTTTGGAATATCTGCTAAAACAGTCTGGCACATACTAATCACCTATTGTTTTTTTTTTTTTAATTCAATTGACTAGTGAGCCAAACAGGCCTTCTCTCTGTTCTTCACACATGATATACCATTTGGAGCTGGGAATCTCTGTGCAATTCCTCCTGCCTGGAATGCACTTGCTCCTTAGCTTTGCTTCACAGAATCCTTCTCTTCCTTTAAGATACACCTCATGCTTCCCCAATTGAGAAATAGTCAAAGGATATGAACAGGCAGTTTTCAGAGGAAGAAATTAAAGATATCTATAGGCATATGAAAAATGCTCTAAATCACTATTGATTAGAAAAGTGCAAATCAAAACAACTCTTATGTACCACATTTCTCCTGTCAGATTGGCTAACATGACAAAACAGGAAAATCATAAATGCTGGAGAGTATGTGGGAAAATTGGAACATTGGTACATTGTTGGTGGAGTTGTGAACAGATCCAGCCATTTTGGAGAACAATTTGGAACTATGCCCAAAGGGCTATAAAAATGTGCATACCCTTTGACCCAGCAATACCGCTCCTAGGGCTATATCCCAAAGAGATCACAGAAGTGGGAAAGGGACCTGTATGTACAAAAATGTTTATAGCTGCTCTTTTTGTGGTAGCAAAGAATTGGAAGTCAAGGGGATGCCCATCAATTGAGGAATGGCTGAACAAGTTATGGTATATGAATGTAATGGAATACTATTGTGCTATAAGAAATGGGCAAGATACAGGCTTCATAATAACCTGGAAAGACCTACATGATATGATGCTGAGTGAGAGAAGCAGAACCAGGAGAACATTATACACAACCACAGACATATTGATTATGCGATGACTGACTTTGATAGACTTGACTCTCCTCAGCAATACAAGGCTCAAAGACAGCTCCAAAGGACTCATGATGGAGAGAGCTAGCTACATCCAGAGAAAGAACTGTGGAGTCTGAATGCAGACTGAGGCTCTCTTTTTTTTCCTCTTCTTTTTTGATTTTGTTTCTTCTCTTCTCATGATTCATTCTATTGGTCATAACTCTTCTTTGCAATTTGACTATTGTGTAAATAAGTTTAATGCGAAGGTTTATGTAGCATCTGTATCAGACTGCATGCCATTTTTGTGGGGGGAGGGAAGGGAAGAAAATTTGAAACTCAAGAACATGTAGAACTAAGTGTTGTAAACTAAAAATAAAAAATCTAATTAAAAAAAAAGATACACCTCACACACCATCTTCTGCATGAAAGACTTTCCTGATGCCCCACACCTGCCAGAATCTTCTGTCCTAAACTACCTTGTCTTTGTATACATAAATATGCACTTTATGTGTGTGTGTAAATAGGTACTAATCTATATTTATTAACTTTCTATTTTTCTGTATATATTTTTCTGCATACTTCATGTCTCCTCCATTAAAACATAAAGCACGGTGTGAGTAGAAATAGACATATTCTCTATACTTGTATCTGAAGTGTCATGATGCCAAGAGGTCAGTCAGTAAGTCAGTGGACATTTAATTACCTTCTATGGGCCAGATATAGTAGTAAGGGCTAGGAATACAAAGAAAGGCAAATTTGGTCCTGCCTTCAAGGACCTACCAATATAAGAGACACAATCTAATAATACGTAATAGGCACTTGCTCCTTGATTGGCTGACCATTTCAGCACTTTGACTTAGTGGATAGGTTGTAACATCCCAGTCCCTTTCTTATCAGGATTTTCCCCCAAGGGATTTTAAGGTTGCCGAATTAATAGTATTATAACAGGACCCAAGCCCCTACTCTCCTTACTCTCCTTATTATCAAACAACCATACTCTTCCAAGTCTGACTCAGTGGGGCTGGTCTGGTATCTGTCCCTATCCATACTCAACTCCCTTGACTATGAGAGAGGACTGCCCTTACCCCATTTTAGCATATTTTTACACACACATATGTATATATGTATATATGTGCATGCATATATACACACATACACATGTACATATATATACAAATATACATGTACATATATATACACATACATGCACACACATATGTCCCTGATAGTGCCAAATATCTGGCACCACTTTTTCCACTTGGGAATGACCCAACCTGGCAGCTGCTGGGGGGTTGCTGGCTGTTCCCTCTAGGATGATGCTGAATAAACCTTGCTTTGCCCCCTTCTAGCCTAGAAAGCCATGGAAATTCCCCTACATATGTACTATATCAGGAGGATCTCCACCCTCCCCCATGTCAGAAGGTAAGCAGATAGGATTGGGACAGTTACCCTCAAACCAAAACTGACAAGTCCCTCTATCTCTAGGTGCCTCAGGCTACCCTTTAAGGCTATTAGTTGTGGACAGAGCTCCTGAACTGGAACTTTCCTCCCTCAAATACTTAAATGAATCTGTTATCTCATGGATTCCAAATTTCTTTTTAACTCATCATGCCTAACCACCATGTGACTCTTGTCAATGTCCTTCTTAAAGTTAGATACAGCAGGTCTAGCCAATATTCTGGAGGCCTTCCTCCTTTTCTCCTGACATCATGAGGGTTCCAGTGAGCCCTTTGGCTGCCCATCTATTATCTCTCCTTCTTGCCACATGACCAGGTCATCTTTTTTTTTTAACATATAATGCCTTCATGAAATTTCTTCTCTTCTTCAGAACTCCTCATTAGTCATATGTTGCATAAGCCAGGTCATACCTGCCATGCCTTCCATGTGATAACAGTCTTTAGTTCTTTTGAGGTATTCAATGTCTTGTGGATATACAGCAGCACTTGCAAAATGTTAGAATTGGAAAGATGGAACTTTGCATTTGTGGAAAGCTTGGGGCTTTGCAGTTTCTCAAAAATTGAGGTGGCTAGGTGGACAAAGTGGATAGAGTGCTGGGCGTGGAGTCAGGAAGAACTAAGTTTAAATCCAGCCTCAGATACTTACTAGTTGTGTGATTCTGGGCAACTCATTTGACCTTTATTTGCCTCAGTCTCCTCAATTGCAAATTGGGAATAATAATAGCTCCTATCTGAAAGTATTATGATGAGCAAATGAGATATTTGCCAACTGCTTAGCACAGTGCTTGGCACAGAATAGGCACTATATAAACATTTATTCCCCTCCTCCTTCCCTTTCCCAAAGCAAATCCAAATGCATGTTGAAATTGGAGCAACAGACATCCTTCATCCATTTGATTTTTAATGTGTGGGTGGTCATGCCAAATTCCTTTGACTACTCAGTCTCTTCCAGTTGGCTCTGCAATGTCTTGGGTTTTGATGCAATCAGTACAATGTCATCACAAGTGGTAGTATCTGGAGGACCACTCCATCCACAGGGAATCCCTCCTTGATCTGAATTCATCTCTAGATTCCTCCTAACACAGTGTTGAATACCTTTGGCAAACATACATCTAATCTATTTTATGTCTCACCTGATTTTAATTATCAGAGAATTATTTGGGCAGAGTTATTCCTGTTGTTATATCTTCCAAGGAATACTGAATGTTCCCTTTCCTCCCCTCTCAATTCAATAAGCATTTATTAAGTACCTACTTATGCTATATAAAGATAAAAATGAAAATAGCTCTCTGCCTTCAAAGAACTTTCTACAGACGAGAAAACATGTTCCAATAGAAAGAGAATTATATAACAAACCAATAATCCAAAGAATCATTGAGCTAGAAGGAACCGCTGAAGTGCCAGTCCATTTCATGGCAAATGGCCTCAATTTTTTCTGTAAAATATGAGGCAAGGTTCTTAGCTGGAAGAGTTGAAGGGGAAGGGAAACCATGGGGTGATTTGAGAATGGATGAAAAAAATTAAAACAGCCTCTATAGATAGTGGGATAATCCAGTAATAAAGAAGGTATAGCAGCACTGAGGGCCCAGGTGAGATTAAATAACATAAATTTGGAGTGGACTTTATCAGAATAGCTGCATGATGTTCTTGAACTTGTGTAGGAGCAAAGGTGATAAATGGTGGGAGTGATCCAAGACTGAGACTTGACTGGATGTAATCAGCAGTATGATAAGGGGCTAAAGATTCAAGAGAGGAGGATAGTGTAGAGTTGTATTGGTTCACCAAGGGGTCAAGATGGGGAAAAGAAGAGAGTGGCTAGTGTAGGAGAGATGGCTTGAGAGAGAATTGAGGGGTTAAGGGATTAGAGGTCACAGTGTGGGTAAAGAGTAAGATTATATAAGGGAAGGCAGAGGGAGAAGTGAAAAGCCGATAGATTATGGTCAAATAAGAGCATTTTAGAATTCTTGAATGTGGAAGTGGTACATTTATGGGTGATGGAAAGATTAAGAGTTTAGCCATCTTTGTATGTGGCCAAAATGGAGTGGAGGAGTAGCTTATGGAAAGTAAGTCAAATAACTGAGTGTTTAGGGTATTTGAAGGAGAATCAATACATATGTTTGGGTCCCCTTGTATGAGGGCAAGAATTGGAGAAGTGAAAAAAATCGTGAGTAAGGAATTAAATTCATTGAGGAAGGAAGGGGAATGAATGACCTGGAAGTCTGTAGATATCAGCTACCAAGATTTTGATTGAGTGGTAAATATGAATAGCATGAACTTCAAAGGAGGAGAAGTTATTGAGTGAGGAAGGAAGGGGGAGAACCTGGAAATGGCAATGGGGAGCAAGGAATATTCCAACTTCTCTGCTTCAACCAGTAAGCCAAGAAGAATGAATGAAGGTACAGCCAGTATTGGAAAGGGTGGTCAGGGAGGCCGTGTCATAAGGGACAAGTCAGTTTTCAGTAAGAACTAGATGGTGGAAGGAGTGGGAGTGAAATAGATTTAAGATGAAGGGAAGTTTGTAGCTTGTAGAATAGGCATTCCTGAGGGCATAATAGAAGGGATGGATGGGGATGAAACTTTGGGGTGGGAGGATCAAAAGGGACAGGAAAGAAGAACTGGGTGGTGGTAGGGGTGAGGAATGGAGTTCAGATGATGATCTATAGGAGTGCAGTGTTACTGGGATGCGATGGGTATGACCAGTGTGAAAATGTTCATCTTTGAGCAGAGGGCAACCCTCAAAGGACAGACGTGGGAGTTGAAGGGAAGATTGCTCTTCTTTGCACAAGAGGATCTTTATGTTCTAGTTTGGAGACTGGGCTGGCAGCAGGAGGTGGAAGACGCCTTGCGCTGGTACAGATGGAAGTGGCTGCTTTGGGGCATGTGGAAGATGTTCAGCCAGGTCTCAGCAGCCCTTCTCCAGGGGACATGTTGAGCCCAGCAGGAGATGGAAGGCTTAAAACACAGTGTGTAATGAATGTTTGTTAAATTTAATTCTCAGCTATAAATCTCCTTCCATATGAGTTATGAGTAAGAGGGTGCATCCTAAAGCAAAGTAGCAAATAGTATGGGAGTCCGGAAATTTGCTATTGAGTCCAGTCATTATCCCTAACTAGCTAGTTTCTTCATTTGTAACATAAAGAAAGTTGGATTAGGTGATTCCTAGGGTTTTTCTTTAGATCCTGAAGTTGTGTGCCCTATGTCTGGATATGGAGAAGGAATAGGAAATTGGTGAATACGGAAAAGAAGGAAAAGAATTGAATTTAGTCAGATTGAGGAATTGGAGGATTTTTTTTTACCTTTTTTTACCTTAATTATTTGTCCATATCTGGTAAAAGCCCAGACACAAGTTTGTGTAAGACACATTATGAAATGGTACTGATGTTGCTGCTAAAGCAGGCAGACGAGCTAAATAGCAAAGGAAACCCTTGAAGTTTCAGTGATCTAATACCAATTGAAATTTCAGATCCATCTTCATTCTTAGATCTTCATTAACAACAAAGCACTAGTTCTGAAATTCCAAAATTTTCTTTGGAAACAGGTATTAATTTACTTTATATAGTGCTAAGGTCCTATATAAAATCCCCAAAGACTTTACAAAGGATCTCCTCCCAGCCATCCCTACTCTGAATCAGAGCTTTCAAATATTTTCCCTATTTTACAGATGGGGCAGCTGAAGTTCAAAGACCTTTTTATTTTTGTCCAAGGTCACAAGGTTAGGAAGTGGCAGGGCAGGGGTTTGAGGCTTGGTTTTCTGATAAAATTCAACTCCTATAGAGTAAGCCAAAACATTTTGCGTATGCATTTGACTTCTTTAAATTGCTGAGTCTTTGAAAGTCTTGAGAATAGATGATTCTTCTAAGTAGAGAGATCTTCATTTTTTTTAAGCCTTGAAATGGTATAATCACCAAGACAAACCCAGGCCCTATATGAACACAATTACAAAACACTTTTCACACAGATAAAGTCAGATCTAAACAAATGGGAAAACATTAGTTGCTTGTGATTAGGCCAAGCTAAAAATATAATAAAATGACAATTTTACCTAAATTAATTTACTTATTCAGTGCCATACCAATTGAAATACCAAAAAATTATTTTACAGAGCTGGATAAAATAATAACAGAATTCATCTGGAAAAACAAAAGGTTCAGAATATCAAGGGAATTAAAGAAAAAGAATGCTAGGGAAGGTGGCCTAGCCATACCAGATACTAAACTGTACTATAAAGCAGCAGTCATCAAAACTATTTGGTACTGGCTAAGAAGCAGAATGGTGGATCAGCGGAATAGGCTAGGCACACAAATTGCAGTAGTCAGTGACTATAGCAATCTACTCTATGATAAACCCAAAGAATCCAGCTTCTGGGCTAAGAATTCACTATTTCACAAAAACTGCTGGGAAAATTGGAAAATGGTATGGCAGAAACTGGGCATAGACCAACATCTTACTTCATATACCAAAATAAAAGCAAAATGGGTTCATGATTTAGGAAAAAAAAGGCTGATACTATAAGCAATTTGGGAGAACAAGGAGTAGTTTACCTGTCAGATTTATGGGAAAGGGAAGATTTCATGAGCCAACAAGAGATAGAGAGCATTACAAAATGCAAAATGAAATGGTATAATCCATGGATTAATGAGCCTGAGACAATGATTTGAAGGGATTGGTAAACAACAGCAAAAATCAGATTGATAGTCATCATAAACAGATGGGTAGATCTATAGAGACAGACAGAGACAGACAAAGGATTTTTTACACATTTACTGTGTGACAGGCACTGTGGTAGTAGCTGGGGATATAAATAAAGGCTAGAGAATACATAAAGGAGAGCTAGAAAGGGAAGGTACCCTTACAGGGGCAGGATTGCCTTACTAATTTTAATAACAAGCAAATATGTCCAACGCTAGAGCTGGAAGGGACCTTAGGAGTCATCTAGTACAACCCCCTCATTTTACAGATGAGGAAACCGATGCCTAGATTGGTTAATGGGCTTGCCCCAGGTTATGTGAGTAGTAAACTATAATGCGAATGGTATGGGTAGGGCACTGCTGGGACCTAAAGGTATAAAACAGAAAGTTACAAATTAATAATTAAGCTTAGGGAGGGGAGAATAGAAAGAGACTGGCGCATTGCTAAATCGAATTAATATGTATAAGAAAAGGTTTCAATTTCCAAAGTTGAGTTGAGAAGTATTGTCAAAGTCAAGAGAAAGTCATCTTAAAGCCGATGACCATCTATTTATCTGTTTAGTTAAACCTTAAAGCCCAGGTGGGCAAGAACTTGCATCGGTATACATAAAGGACTTTTACAAATTATAACAATTTTGTCCATTATTTCTTAGTATTTCTACATTATTTAGCAAGGCAGCGTTCTACTCTTATTAGGTTAGACTGAAAGAGCTATAGAAATGGAAGTTTCTGTTTCATACTAGCTTTAAACAGAAGAGCAGAAAAATGGGGGCCTCTTACTTTAAGAAAAACCGACTATCAATGGCACATCCTCCCAGGATAGAATTGCACCAGATCCTTCCAAAAGAGGCTACTTTCCTTCCTGAAGCAATCAGGGATTCTTGATAGTTCTCCTTTGAATGGATGCAGGAGTAAGTGCCTTGATTCATTAATATTCTTTCTGGCTAGCAATTATGGAGGAAACCAAAATGGGATTCAGTCCCAATATATTGTAAAGGGAATTTTTTTTTCTATGTTAAGTATGCCTACAGTAATTTAATTGAGTAAGGGAAACATAAAACCAATTTCATTGTCTAGAAAAGCAGCCTGGCTGGTACTTCCCAGGCTTTTTGAAAACATACCAACTAATCTCTTAAATGACTGGAAATGGCATTATTAATTTTGTAGCAACTTTTAGGTTAAAGTTACATAGATTCTAGTCAAATAAAGGTATGTATGAACAGTTGAAAAAAATCATCAAAAATCACCGAATTAAAATGATTAGTATACAGTTGTTATAATTTTAATTTGGATGATACCTAAGAGATTCTCTCATTTTGCTAATGAAAAAAAGCCTAGTCTCTAGAAGGGACAGGATCTACTGGAAAGAGCAGTGAATTTTTGAGACAGCTAATTTGGAATCAATGGTCCTAAGTTTGAATCTTGACTCTGCCTCCTGACCTGTGTGATCTTGGGCAAGTCACCTAACATCTCTGGGTTTCAGTTTTCTCATCTGTAGAATGAAGTGATTGGACTAGATGTACTCAAAAGTCTTTTCTAGATCTAAAGCTATGATTCCAAGTCCAACTACTGGCCTTGTGAACCTGAGGAAGTTTGACTTTGTACAAGTCGCTTAACTTGAATTTATAGAACTATAATTATAATAATAATAGATCTCTGTATGAGAGTTAGAGACAGTATTTGAACCCATTTTGAGCTACAAAGTCAGTCTTTCCAAGATCCCATGCAAGTCTCCAGAAACACCTCTCTAAGCTTCATTTTTTTTAATTTCCAAAATTAGAAAAATCACACTCTCCTTGCTAATTGTCACAATTGTGAGGGCACAGAAGAATTTTTTTTACAAGGTGTCTGAAAAAGATGCCAAAGGTATGGGAATAATAAGTGGGGACTTTTTAAATAATAGAGACAGCTGGATGGTATAGTGAATAGAGCATTGGACCTGGAGTGAGGAAGACCTGAGTTGAATTCCAGCCTCAGACACTTATTAACTAATCACTCAACTTCTGTCTGCTTCAGATTCCTCATTTATAAAATGAGGAAAATAATGACACCTGTTTCCCGGGGTTGTTTGTGAGGACAAGAGAAGAAAAAACTTGCAAAGTGCTACAAATGCTTGCTATTACTATTATTATCAATAAAAAGGGCAACTAAGAGAACTTCTACATTTACTAACCCATATGTCTACTTTATCATCTATGTAAACATTTTTTTTTGCTGGGACTAACATACACATACATTGAGGACCTCTTCAATGAGGACATTAATAAAGAAGAGACAGATGTGCACAAGTGATATTCCATAGTAAGCCATGCACTTAAAAGATGTGGAGAACACAAGATAACACTGTACTCATTATTGGTTGAATATTTTTTTAAATTTATTTATTTAATTTATTTAATATATTTAGTTTTCAGCATTGATTTTCACAGGAGTTTGAATTACAAATTTTCTCTCCCTTTCTACCCTTCCGCCCACTCCAAGATGGCAAATATTCTGGTTGCCCCCTTCCCCAGTCAGCCCTCCCTTCTGCCACCCCACTCCCCTCCCATCCCCTTTTCCCTTCCTTTCTTGTAGGGCAAGATAAATTTCTACACCCCATTGCCTGTGTATCTCATTTCCTAGTTGCATGCAAAAACTTTTTTTTTTGTTTTTGAACATCTGTTTTTAAAACTTTGAGTTCCAAATTCTCTCCCCTCTTGGTCGAATATTTTTTAAAAAGCTTTTGATCATTGGGCAAAACACTAATGTACTTTGAAGGTTTTCTTCCAAGAAACTGTCTCCCATCAGAATTATACAATGTTTCTTGAAAGATATAACAACAGAGTTAACATAGTTTGAGGCATTTGCACTCCATGGTCATGGAGGAGATGTAGTGTGGAGCCCAAGTTGGAGAGTTTTCTTGTAGCTGATGAGGTCTTTCCTGGGGATGACTTCCTGCTGGATGCAGAAGGCTCTCAAACAGGGATCTTTAACCATTTTGATGTCATGGACTCTTTTGACAATCTAAATTCCTTCTCAGAATAATTTCCCTAAAGGAATAAAATAAAATAGGTAAAATTACAATGAAAACCAATAATATTGAAATAGTTGTTGAAGTATATATTTTTTAAAGTTCACAGACTCCCCAGGTTAAGAACTCTTGCTAGAACTGCTGGATGAGATCTTTATGGATTGAAAAGAATTCAACTTTATTATTCACGTAGGCAAAGCCAAGTAGACAAAGAATTTCCAGATTATGATAGACATGTTAGGTGGATAACCTGTAGAGCTCATGCATTAGGATACATTTCTCAGAAAGATATTGCAAATAGAAAACAAGTTGTGCCTAGAATTATACAGGAGGAGAGTAGGACTGGCTTGATAGTGGGATATTGCAAACCTCCTAGATGAATCTGAACGTCTCCCTGATACAAAGGCTTTTTTTCTGGAAAACCATTATTTTACCATTGTTGTATGCCTGAGAACCATGGGACACTGTAGTCCCTAAAGAAGTGAAAAGATTTATCACTCAGAGGGACAGTGGAGAAGTGTGTGGTAGGTATGAGAAGGCTGTAACACAAACAAATAATAAACTACAAAAAAAAATCCCTGTATAAAGGATGTTATCAAAGAAATATCAAGTTGTAAAAGATGAAATGGTTATGTGGCAACAGGAAAGGAGAACCAATGGACAGCCAGAGAGCTCTGTTGCTACTTTAGAGATGTCAAGAGAAATTGAGGCAAATTTTACACACACACACACACACACACACACATATACATATATATATATATATGTATTTTTTTTTCCATAAAAGAAAAAGAAATAGAGGCAGGTCCCAGTACATTGTAAAGCTCCATTCAGGTGAAAAATGGAAAATCATAGGGAGAAGTCATGCAGAATTGGTAGGCATTAGATGGATTGTGGTCTGAATTGTTGGAAGGAAAAAAACATATTAAAGAGATCCTAGATCTATATGAATATTTTAAATACTTCACAGGATTGTTGTGAGGAAGATGCTTTATGATATTTGGATCCTCTAAAAGGATTTTTTGGATTTTTTTGTTTTGTTATCTAGTAAATATGTTTGAAAATGCTACCCCTCTTTGTTGGAGAGCCTTTAAAATATCATTTTGCTCAACTAAATTAAAAGCTTATCATTATTGTTATCATAATCATCATTATTATTACTCTACCAAATTAAAAGCTTGTCAAAAATCAATAAACAATTAATGCAGTGGGATCCCATTTTCTCTACACCTTTTGATCAATTGTGTGATGTTAAGAATGTGATTTATTATGGAATATCACTTAAGAAAGCCTCTCTGGAACTTTCGTCAAGGATACCCTCCATGGAGAGGAACTAGATCTATGATTTTATTGCTATAAGAAAACTCCAAGTGAGGGAGCTCTTTGAATCAATGCAGGTGAGAGCTTTCTCTGAAGGCTTTATAGTCTTTAAAGAGTTTCTTAGAACACAAAGAGGTTGAGTGATTTGTCCAGGGAGACATAGCCCATAAATTTCAAAGCAAGATTTGAACACAGGTATTCCTTGAAAAGCTTTGGGGAATGCAAAGATTATTCCAGACCAATCAATTAATGAACCAGCATTTATTAAGCTTTTATTATATGTGCCAGGTTTTATATAATTAGAAAAGCAGACATACAGGTTGGTAGCTGATGCTCTTTTGGTCGCCTTTTTGTTAGTATGTAAGGAAAGTAATATCAGCTTTGGACACAAAGGATTTTCATAAAAAGTGTTCATTGCCTATTTAGTGACCAAATGTCTCTTCTATCTAAATTTCTTTTTCAAGCTTCAGAAAATGCAGTGGAAAAGAAGTGTGTGGAATTCTGTAACTTTCAGAACTGCATTTCCAGATAACTCTTTATTACCAATTTGAATGCCTGTTTTCCTCAGCCTTACCAAGGAAGTGTTTTTCTGACTGTAAGAATAAAGACTAACTGCATAAAAATAAAGGAAGACTACCCTGTGGTGTTTGTTCTTTGGTGGCAGAAATCCATCTCAATACGTTAGAAAAGAGCTGGTAGACACTTAGCATATAAAAAAGGAAACCCATTATCTCTCTCTTCCTGCATCCCTGAACTTCCACACTTTCGATTTGGGTGCTTAGTACTAGTTGTCTTAGGCTTAGAGTTCTCTTTAATTAATTACTGATGATGATGATAATAATGATTGCTCCTTCATACTGGTCACCTGTTCCTCCCTCTCTGCCATCCACTCTATATTCAATTTGACGCCTAATTCCTGTGGATTCTTTTGTCTCAAAGTCCCTTGAATTTGATTTCTCTGTTTTGGGAGCTACCACTAGTACCTTCAGCCCCATCATGCGCATATTTGTGAAGATAATCTTTTGAAAATACTTTTTTTCTTTATGTCACCTTTCTACTCAAGTGTTAGAGTGGAACTAACATTGTACATATTATCTGTCAGTTCTAAATTTCACAGGCCAGCCATATGCCATCAGTTAAGTCCAACTTCATTCTGAGCATCTGTATCCAATTCATAGATTTTTGCTCTTTTTTTTTTTGAAATAAAGATCCAGTTTTTCTCTCCCCATTCCTCTTTCCTTTGCCCCCAAGAGAAAGCAAGAAAAACAAAATTCCCGGTTCCAAACATGTATAATCAAGCAAAATAAATTCCTGGGTTGGCCTGATCAAAACCCTCAGTCTGTATTCTGAGTCCATTGCCTCTATCCAGAGATAGATAGCCTGTTTCATCATGTAATCCTCTGGAGGGATAGTCACAGTAAATATATTCAATGATCAGAGTTCCTAAGACTTTCAAAGTTGTCTTTACAATATTGTTGTTTTGTATTAATTGTTAATATAATAATAATAATAAGTAATTTATGTAGTACTTTAGGGTTTTCAGACCACTTTATAAATATTATCTTGTTTAATCCTCACAACAATCCTGGGACATAGGTACTATTGTTCCCATTTCATAGAGGAGGAAACTGAGGCAGAAAGAAGTTAAAGCATCTACCCAGGGTCACATAGCTTGTAGTTGTTTGAGGCTAGATTTGAATTCAGGTCTTCCTGACTCCAGGTCCCATATTTTCTATCCACAGCCTTACCAAACTGCCTTCTGTTCTTCTACTTCTGCTCATTTCACTGTGCATCTATTCATACTAGTCTTCCTAGGTTTTTCTGAAGTCACTCTCTTCATCATTTCTTATAGCAAAGTATTCCATGACATTCATATACCACAAATAATTCAGCCATCCCCTAATCAATGGGCACCCCTTCAATTTCCAGTTCTTTCCTACCTCAAACAGAGCTACTATAAATATTTTTTTAATATCCAGGTTATATTACATAGTCCTATTTACTGGCATTTTACTATGTATTTTAAATCTTTGGTTATGCACATTTCTTGAACCCAACTGGTTTGTGAGAGTCTTGAGTTTGAAATATGCCTTCTGCCATGATCTCAAAGTGTAGTGTTTGGCAGTTCATTAAATGTTCTTGACTCTACTGGCTACAGTCATGATGATGCTTATATAGTATCTGTATCTATAACATTGTATCTATCTATATCTACATGGGTATGAATATACATATATGTGCATATATATGAACATATATGTCTTTTCTGTATGCTTCTAATACAAGGATTCTTAACTTGGAGTCTGTGAACTTTTTTTTGGTAACTGTATTTCAATAAAATTGGTTTCCTTGGTAATCCTATGTATTTAATTTTATTATTCTGACAAGGAACCCACAGGGCTTTGCCAGATTGTCAGAAAGGGTCATGATGCAAAAAAAGATAAAGGTTTCCTGTTTTAGCATATAATTATTTCAGTTGGTCATTGCATCACTCTATCAATCACCTTGCTCCCAAATACACCCTGAAGTTCAGTGCTATATGTGAAGTGGGGCTGGCATGCGGAAACAGTTATAAAAGGGGAGCTATTAGCTGTTATTCAGGGTTACCTACCTGTGACTTATAAAAATGTGGAGTTGTGTGTGATGGTTGGTCACCCATTGATTCTTCAAAACCTTGTACAATAAAACTCTTGGTCAAGTTGAGGGATGTGTCAGTGACACCATGTTCGCCTTGGCTTGGAGCCGCCTAATACCCTGGAGGCCTTCTACCAGTTCTACTAGTTCTACTAGGCCATGAGTATAGAACTCAGATGGTCCATTGATTGGCCCTTCCTTTTGCTACAAAAACTGCCTACTTCTGTTTCTAGTCATATACACACACACATATGTATGTATGTATGTATATATACATACATATATGTATATATACATACACACATATATATACACGTACATATAATTTATGATTGTGCATATTGTCAAATAAATTCAAATAAATAAATTCAAGAATTGACATCTTACTGTACTATGAGGAATCATCAGGTTTATTTTGAGAATCAGTCAACATCAGCCATTCTGATTTTAGTCTTGTCTGGTGCTTTTGGATAGAATGACCTTCTACAACTAGATACCAATTATTCTTAAGCCAAGAACCCTGGAAATAACCGGACTATTCAAGTCACTGCCTTTTGGCTGGTGAAGAACATAAAGCTGTCTACAGCAACAAGGAAGGAGTAGCAGCCTTTTGTGAAATTTTCTCTTGGAGACAATAGCCTTGATAATTTGGTTCTAGCTTCCTTTTTAGATCTGTGCTCCCCACCATGATAAGGCAGATCAGTTGGAGTCCTCTTACAAACTGGCAGGAAGCCAAAGAGATCAGACTTTCCTGTTAAGCATCCAAGATCAGAAAGAAGCCTATTTTCCCACCTCATCCAATGGGAGCCTTTATTGACCTGTGGGGTATGATGAATTGAAAAACCGAAAAACAATTCTTGGGGTCATGGTCTGGGTGGACAGATAATTCAATTTAGCATTCAATTTAAAATGTTTTCTTACATTTTAATTGCATTTGTAACATAAAAATCTAAAGAATAAAGAGGGAAGTCAGGAAAAATATAATCACAAATTGCTTCTTGATACGATGGGATGATTTGTGTGTGTGTGTGTGTGTGTGTGTGTGTGTGATAAGAAACACTTTAGGTATATGTAACCTGCCAGAAAAATGGGTGAAGGGATCCTGTTGGTTCACTATCTGTAAAGATTTAATAGAATAAAAAAATGTGAAAGCATTTGGCTTCTGTGACAATGCAGTTATTCCACAGCATGGTGGCTTTGAAACATTTTGAAGCTGTACAACATGAATTTCTTTTTCCTGCTTAAAAATCACAGACACTGGTGTGGCCACATTGACTAATAGTATAGCAAACATCTCTGTAGCGCTTTACCATTTGTCAAGTTCTTTTTATCTACCATACCAATTGAGCCTCAGAGCAGCCCTGTGAGATAGGTGTATTTACTAATCTCCATTTTATAGATGAGAAAACCCAGCCTCAGAGAGGTTAGGTGACTTTCCCTTGGTCACATAGCTAGTGTCAGAGGCAGGATTAGAATTTGGCTTTCCTGACACCACGTTGAGCAGTGTGACCATCATACCATACTGCCTCCTCTTGGATACTTTACACTGAAGCTTCTAGTGTTTCCTATAACAGGATCAAAGGATTTCAAAATTGGAAGTGACCAAGAGATTATCTAGCTTAGGTATACCTGAAGAAGAATCCCCTCTATAAAGTCCCTGGATAATCATAATAGTAGCTAGCATTTATGTAGCCCTTTTAGGTTTGCAATGTGTTTTATAAATATTGTCTCATTTTGTGCTCACAACAACCCTAGAAGGTAGGTGCTATTATTATTATCATCCCCATTTTATAGCTGAGCAAACTGAGGCAGATAGGTTAAGTGGTGTGCCAGGATCACATGGCTAGTTTGTGTCTATGGGAGGATTTGAACTCACCTTCCTGACTCCAAGTCCAGTGCTCTATCCACTGAGCCACCCAGCTACCTAGGAAAGTCATTCAACATTCCTGAGGCTGATTTTCTTCATCTGTAAAATGTGGCTTGGGGGAGGCTTGGACTCCTTGGCCCAGGAGGTCCTTTACAGCAATATTGCTATAATTCTATGGGCCTATGATTCCCTACTAACACCGTCTTATTCTTTCCATTCTCCATAGCAATTAGCACAGTGCCTTGCACATGGCATGTGTTCAATATTTGGAGGCAGCTGGTAGCGCAGTAGATGGAGTGCTGGGGCTGGAGTCAGGAAGACTTGCATTCAAATCTTGCCTTACATGCTTATTGGTTGTGTGACCCTGGGCAAGTCACTCAGCCAGTGTTTGCCTCAGTTTCCTCAACTGTAAAATGAAGATAATAGTAGTACCCACCTTCTAGTGTTGTTATGAGGATAAAATGAGATTAAACTTGTAAAGTGCCTGGCACATAGTAGGTCCTATATCAATGTGTATTCTTTTTTTCCTCTCTCCCCCCATATTTGTTGAATTGAATAAAGATTCTACAAGGAAGCTGTGAGTATAGAATTCTGGATATAGAGGGAGAATAATTTACATTTAAAGAGTTTCATTCATCTAGAGATTTCCTGATACTGTAGGAATATTAGGTAATTCTCCTAAAGCCTAAGAATAGGATTCATTATTTGCCCCATTAAAAAAGATAAGAAGATAAAGCTGAATGAGCCCAGGACCAGGTGAATCGAATTTGATGTCTTGGTGTGGAGGAACCGTGGAATACTCAATCAATCAGTAAGCACTTATTAAGCATCCATTAAGTGGCAGGCATGGGGAAGGTAACAAGCATTTATTAAGCTCCTTTTATGTACCAGGCCTTATTCCAAGTGCTTTATAAATATTATATGAAGCACTAATGATAAAGACAAAGGATGAAAGTCTCAATACTGAAGGAGCTTATATTTGAAAAGGACAGAAGATGAGTTCATAGATAAGTACCAGCCTGGTTCTGGGCTCTGGTTCAAAGTCAGCCACTGAGAAGTGGTCACAAGTTGGTAGGTAGGAAGCTCAGTGAGTATCCTGCCCACAAGGCACAATATTTATAAAATATGATTAGAAAATATAAAATTATACTATATAAGTATATAATATACAATATAATATATTATTAGATAATAGCATATTATCTAATGATAGATAATCTATAATAATTACAATATGTTATTGTGTAATAATATGTTATATAATATATTCTATTCTTTTATATATTATATTACATATTATCTAATAATATAATTATATTAAATATATCAATAATATAATTATATTATATCATATTATAATAAATTATAAAATATAAAAGATAACATTTATAAAGCATATGACTTTTCTCTCACAATCTGAAGTAGGATTCCCAGTTACTCATGAGAGGATTAGAATCATTGGCCCATAGTTGTAAAACTCGTCTGACCTGACCTTCCCATTTTATAGAAGAAGGAGGTTAATCCAGGAATGTTAAATGATTTGCTCTTAGTAGTACCCATCAGAGGTGGGGTTTGAATTCAGGACTCTTATAAAGGATGGGGCACATTCATATTTGTCACTTTGGTGCCAATGGAATACAGTTTTTTCCTCTTTCCCTCTGAAATCAAGATGGCTGAAGAAGGGGGTAGTCTTGGTTATTTGGGGCAGAGAGAAGTAATTTGACCAGGGTCACACAGTCAGAGAGAGACTCAAACTTGGATCTCCCGGTTCTGAGGCCAACTCTATCACTACAGTGTAGTGACTACACCATCTTGGCTTTATTTTTTATTTTTTTGGAGGGGAGAAGGAAGAAAAGGGAGAAGGTCAGGACTGTGTATTTATTGAACAATAGTTCTTATTCCAGTCAGCTCACACTCTCTGCTGCACAGTTTAAGGACATTGTCCATTTGATCCTTCCCTCATAGGGTCCTTGTAAGTGGTACAAGAATTCTTTTTTTCCTTTTCTAAAACTGGAACTTATGAAATGAAGAGTTTCTATAGGCAGCTCTGTGGTACCGTGAATAGAGGGAATAAAGGAAGGTAAAGATAACAAATATTTATATAGCACCTACTATGTGAGATATTTATCAAGCACTATGCTAAGTGCTTGATGAATATCTCACTTGATTATAGAACACTAGACTTGGAGTCAGGAAGACCAAGGTTTTGAATCGTACCTTAGACACTTACTAGCTTTTGACCCTGGGCAAATCAATTGACCTCTCTCAGACTCAGTTTCTTTATCTATAAAACGGGTATTATAATAATAGAACCTACCTCCCAGGGTTGTTGTAAGAATCAAATACCAGGGGCAGCTAGGTGGTGCAGTGGATGGAACACTGGCCCTGGAATCAGGAGGACCTGATTCAAATTTGGCCTCAGATGCTTGACACTTGTTAGCTGTGTGACCCTGGGCGAGTCACTTCACCCCGATTGTCACACACACACACACACACACACACACACAAGAATCAAACACCAAACCTTAGAATACTATATAAATGCTGGCTGTTACCATTACTGCTCAAGGTCATACAGTAAGTTGCAGAGTCTTTTCTCTTGACTCATAGCTACATCTCTTATGACTCCTCTGCTGGGCTTTGCCTTTTGCTCTTGTTTAATGATTCTAATTACCCTTTGAAAACTCTTCCAAACCCACTGGTTGTCTAGGCCTGGTAGGGGCACAACCATGTAATTTAACTTTAAGGGTTAACTGAATATTTGGTGAAGCTTGGTTTGCAGGGCAGTACCTAAAGGGATGATTCATGTCTTTCATTACAGTAAGTGGCCATGCTGCTGCTTTATGATATCTGGGATTTCTACAATCAAGAAGACCACCCTCTGGGGTTGATAGCCTCTCCACTGTGGTACTCCACTTCATAGCACCCACTGAAATCTAGCTCTAAGAAACAGTAAATTTGATTTTCCATATGTTTTGCTGCATTTGGAGGGAACCCAAAGCCATTGTCTGCAAAAAGATGTCCCATGTGCATAGTTTTAATCATTCAGCTTGATTTGGCTTGGGACGTCATTCTGTCTTCTTGGCACTCCCAGTTTTATCTGGATGCCTCTTTTTTCGTTTTTTAGTTGGCTTGTTTTCCCCCTCGTCGTGATATTTGTAATCATTCCCCTTTCTTAGCAATGATTAACTTTTTTTTTTAGTCATATCTGACTCTTCATGGCCCCCTTTGGGATTTTCTGGGCAGAGATACTGGAGTGGTTTGCCATTTCCTTCTTCAGCTCAGTTTTACAGATGAAGAAATTGAGGCAAACAGGATTAAGTGACTTGCCCAGGGTCACACAGCTAGTAAGGATCTCAGGCTGGATTTGAATTTAGGTTTTCCTGACTCTAGGTCTGGCACTGTATCCACTGTGCCACCTAGCTGCTCCACATTTTCTTTTGCTACATGGTTAATATAAAAATATGTTTTGCATGATTTCACAGATATAATCAACATCAAATTGCTTGCCTTCTCAATGAGGAGAGGGGGCGAAAGGGAGAGAGAATTTACAGCTCAAAATATTAAAAAAATGAATGTTAAAAATTTTTTTTTGCATGCAATTGGGAAATATTTAATGAAAGAAAGAAAAGTATGTTTTTAAAAAAATCAACCCATTATTCTGACAAGGGGTCCACAGGCTTTACCAGACTTGACAAAGGAGTGATCCCTGTTTCAGAACTCTTATGCTAAAACCTTCTGCCTTTCTTTTGTTTACTTTTTCACAATAGGATTATGGGTTTAGGACTAGAAGACACCTCAGAGGGCATATGGTCTATCCAACCTCCTCTTTTACATTTGAGGAAATTGAATCACAAAACAGAATTAAATGACTTTCCTAAGGTCAGCCAGGTAGTAAGTGGAAGAGCCAGGTCATCCAACCCTAAATACAGTTTTCTTTTTCCTAAACTCTCACTGCTAGCCCAAAGCTGAGCTATTTCTTACAGTTCCCCAGGGCCTTCGGCAAAGAAATGACCCTTTTTTGTCTTTGCCCCAGGTTCAAACCTCAGGTTTCAGTCAGAATTGTCCTCAAAGCTACTGTTGGAATCTCTGATTTGGTCTAAGAAATAGGACTTCGAAATTCCCCCCTCCCTGCAAATAAGCCTTTCCTCGATGTATAGACTATTCTCAGACTTTCCTAGGCTTTTCATGTCTGAAAAAGTATCTCTCCATCATTCCCATGAGCGCTGGGTTTTCTTGCTTTTCTAAGGAGTTGATGATAATCACACCATGCTGGTTTCCTCTCTCCTCCAGTCTGCCTTCTGATCTGATCATAGCCCCCAAGCTTCATTGATAACACTTTTTCTTAGATGTATGTGTGGCTAGATAAAAGTATAGGGGACTCAAGGAGTTCTGATAATAGATCCATGTCAGGCTTGTTGAAGGTCTGCAGGGGTGAGGTCTAGGCTCCCCCTCTGACTACTCCTCTCCTGTTTAACACTTAAAAAAGTAATCATCAATGAGAATATGGCTGATGAGAGGTAAATAGAACAAGGCCTTGAATAAGTAAGACCCTGGTTCTAGTCTGCCCCCTGGCACATATTCATTTGATGTTACTAGACAGTCAGTTAGCATTTATTAAGCACCTACTATGTGCCAGGCACTGTGCTAAGCACTTTATTTGAACATCACAACAACCCAGTGAAGTGAAGTGACATTTTGTTGTTTAGTCATTTCAGTCCTGTCTGACTCTTCATGACCTCATTTTTGGTATTTTTTGGGCATAAATACTGGAGTAGTTGGCCATTTTCTTCTCCAGTTCATTTTACAGATGAGGAACTGAGGCAAATAGGGTTAAGTGACTTGCCCAGCATCACACAGCTAGTCAGTTTCTGTCAGATTTAACCTCAGGTCCTCCCAACTCTGCTGCATCACTTAGCTGCTCTAGGTGATATTCCTGCTCTCATTTAATAACTGGGGAAACTGAAGCAGACAAGAATTTAGTCACTTGCCCAGGGTTACACCGCTGCTAAGTGTCTGAGGCCAGATTTACACTCATAACAGTTTTGGAACTCTCAAATTTTAATTTATTATTCTGAACTTTACAATCAGAAACATGAGCATTTCCATATACAAAGAAAAGAAAAAGATTGAATAAAGTGGTGAATTTCTATAAAGAGTAAATTTAGTGAATTTATGACATTAGTTTCAAATCTGTCCTGTTTGCATCCCTCTCTGAATTTTCTTCTGTTCTCTTCAGTATATTGAAAAAGTCAATGTCTTCTTTTATTCCTTCCTTCCTTGCTTGCCTCTCTCTCTCCTTCCTTCCTTCCTTTCTTCCTTCTTTTACTTTCTCTCTCTCTCTGTCTCTTTCTTTTTCTTTCTTTCTTTCTTTCTTTCTTTCTTTCTTTCTTTCTTTCTTTCTCTCTTTCTCTCTCTTTCTTTCTTTTTCTTTCTTCCTTTCTCTCTTTCTCTTTCTCTCTCTCTCTCTTTCTTTCTTTCTTTCCTTCCTTCCCTCCTCTTTCTTACTTTCTCTTTCTTTCTCTCTTTCTTTCTTTTCTTCCTTCCTTCCTTCTTTCCTTCCTTTCTTCCTCTTTCTTTCTTTCCTTCTTTCTTTCTTTCCTTCTTTCTTTCTTTCTTTCCTTCCTTCCTTCCTTTCTCTCTTTCTTTTTCTTTCTTTTCTTCCTTCTTTCTTTCTTTCCTTTCTTTCTCTCCTTTCTTTCTCTCCTTTCTTTCTTTCTTTCTTTCTTTCTTTCTTTCTTTCTTTCTTTCTTTCTTTCTTTCTTTCTTTCTTTCTCTTTCCCTTCCTTCCTTCCTTCCTTCCTTCCTTCCTTCCTTCCTTCCTTTCCTTTCTTTCTTTATCACTATCAACCCCACACCTGGAAAAACAACAACCAATATCCCTTGTAACACGCATAATTGCTCAGAAAATATTCACATTTTGGTCATGTCTGAAAATGTCTCATTTTGCACCTCTTACACCATCAGGAGGTGGGGAGCATGCTTAATCATCTACCTAACAGTGTAAATTTCAGAATAGTTGCAGATCTTATTGATACAGAAAGTCTTCCTCACAAATAAAATAATGTCTCTCCAACCAGAAAGAGAGGGAAAAAAGCTATAAATGGTATATTTGCCATTGGAGGTAAATTTACCATTTACCATGGAGTTGGGAGGGCTAGCTAGTTAATACCCCAAATGCCAACCCAGACACTGAAAAAAGTTTCAGCAAGCTGAAATGGTAAGCGGAAATGAATGAGACTAAATTTAATAATAAGGATAAATAAAAAATCCTTCACTCAGTTTTTTAAAAAAAAGTTGTGTAACTAACTACAATAATATCAGAATGATTCAATAGTCTGACGCAGTACCAGCAAGCAAAGCTGACATCCTCTTAGGCTGCGTTAATAGCAGTTATCTGCACTGATCAGACCACATCTGCAAAGCTGCATTTAGTACTGACCCTCTCATTTCCAAGATAGATTTGGAAAAGTGGGAGGAAGGTCCAGGAGTATGATGAGGAATCTCAGACCTGTGAAAGGAGCTGGAGTTGTTTAATCTGGAGAAGACTTAGGGGCATGGGAGACATGGTACCTGAGAAGAGAATAATATTTGGAGACATGGATGGCAGTTTTAGGGAGATGTTTTGGTTTGATAAAATGAAACACTTTCTCTGGAGCTATTATGTTAAAAATGGAATGAGCTAGCATTATGAAGTAGCAATTTCCTCATCTCAATGAAACCAGGGAAGTAATAATTGTACTCTCTATTTTGCTGTCTGGCCCTGAGGAAAGGGCTTTATAAAACTTAAAAGTGCCCTAAGAATGGGTTATTCTGAGCCACATTATTATTCAAACATAGCAAACAACTGCTCCTCAGGGAACTCCTGCATGGGGTGGGAGGTTGGCTGGACTCACCACCAGATTTATCATTCTCACTTCATCCCTCTTTCCCCACCCCTTTCCAAGTCTAAACTCAAAGCTCTGCGACTCTCCCCAGGGATCTCCACACATACCCAGGCCTTCCTCTTGGCACCTTTGTCTTTTCTTTCTGAACATTACCATTGACCATTGCACATCTACAACTCAATGGTGTCCATTCCTCTGGCCCCAGCCAGGCTGCGAGCCTTCCAAATCCACATATGAATAAGAGGTGTAGGTTTTAGGATAAGTTCCCAGCAGGCCCTTTAGTTCCTCACAGTACCTTGCCTTCATGTCTAGCAGCTGTCCTCAGGGGGTACCTTAGTCATGCAGTCTGGTAGATAGACTCTGGGGTTCATTCTTTCTTTACGCATGGAAAAAACCAGAACATTCCTCTCCAGGGTATCTTATGAGGAAATTCATGTAAAACAACAAAATAGAAAATGGATAAGTTCCATTTGAAATATAAAGGTTCAATAATAACATATACCACAAGGGGGGAGGGAGTAGAATCTATTCTCCCAGTTGTTGCTGTTGTTGGTTTTGTTTTTTTTTAATTAAGGCTATTTGCTCTTCCTGTGTGTAGGTTGCCTTAGACCTTGTCACACCACTTTAGCCATCAATAATAATTGCTTTTGTGTTTGCCACTTTAGGCTCTTCAAAGTACGTTTGGATATTTTCTCTTCTGACAGCCCTATGAAAATGGCAGGCCTCTTATCACAATCGCCTTTGTACAGATGTGGAAATGAGTTTCCTCAAGTCAGGGGAGTAAGAACCAAGGTCTCCTGACCTAACAATGCCCTTTCTACTACATGCTAAACCCTCAAAGCTGCCAAGCCGGACTTCTCCACTAACAAGTAATAGATGCATCACATACTTGCATAACTCTCTAGTAAAGTTTCTACTTATCACAGGACCTCGTGGTATGATAGAAAGCGAGCTTGATCTCTGGTCAGGAGGCTTCAAGTCCTGCTTTTAATACATACTATCAGGGTGATCATGGGCAAGTGCAGTAACTCTTTGGGTCTCAATTTTTCTCGGTTGTAACGTGGAGATGGTAGTACTTACTTCAGAGACTTGTTCATATCCATGAGATACTATATCTCAAATGTCTTGTAAACTTCGTGTGTCTCTGTAAATGTTAGCAATAATGCATTTCTCAATCAGCTCTCAAAAATCCATGACTAAAAACCTCAGAAGTTTGTTGATGTTTTCGTTTTTAAATCAACTATTTTCTACCTCGATCCTTCCGGACTGAACTGTGCTTTGTGAGAAAAACAACAAGCAGAAGATGCAACAGAACTGTTAGATTTACAATGGTTACATCATTCTGTTTTAGTAGCCCTATTGTCTCAGCCAGTGGGGAAGGAGGTATGTTTTAGTATCTCTTCTCCTAGACTCTTGCCATTTTTTTCCTCTTCTAATCTGATTCTAGGTTATTTTTCAAAATAACCACTTTTTCTTCCACTGAGCCCTGCCTTTAGAAATAACCTTCCTCTAGGATTGGGGGGCACAACTTTCCAGGTGAGTTTTCCTTCTTCTCCCTAGTTCCTAAATGCTAGTGTCTTACCTCTGATATAGCTTATATCAAGGCAGCTGGTGCCACAGTGTATAGATTTTTGGCCTGGAATCAGGGCAGACCTGTGTTCACATCTGGCCTTAGATACTTACTAGCTATGTGACCCTGGACAAGTCATTTAACCTCTGTTTGCCTCAATTTCTTCAACTGCAAAATGGGAGGTAATAATAGCACCTATCTCCCAAGGTTATTGTGAGAATCAAATGAGATAATATTGATAAAAGGCACCAAGCACAGTGCCTGGCACACAGCAGTTACCGTATAAATACTTATTCCCTTTCCTTGCCCCCTTTATATATTCCTAGTTATTTGCATGTTGTCTTTCCCATTTTTGACTGTGAGCTCCTTGAGGACAGGGACCGTCTTTTACCATTCTTTGTATCCTCAGAGCTTAGCACAGTGTCTCGCACATAGTAGGTGCTAAAATTCTGGTTGACTGACTTGTGTTGACAGCCTAACTCCTGTCTGAATTCAAATCCTGGTGCCAGTATTTATTCCCTTCATGACTTTGGGCAAGGTATTCTTTTTTCCTACTCCTCAGTTAAGTCATCTCTAAAAGGGAAGGTTGAATTAGATAATCTCTAAATTCTCTTCAAATTCTAGATCTCTGTCTCTTCCTCATCTTTATATTTTTCCCTTTTGGAGATATCTCATTTTAGGGTGTAGCTTACATGGAAGGCTAGTCTATACTCACAACAATTAGGTAATAAATTTGAAGCTTTTTGGGCTAATCACGCAGCATTTAAAATCTCACTTGAGAATTTCTGCTGTCTTTTTGAATAAAAAATACAAAGAAACTAAATTATCTAAATCAACAACAACAAAACCCCTTAAGTTAGACAAATAGATTAAGTAGGATTTGTTGGTTTTCAAAAACTATTCCTTGATACCAAATTTTATGAACTTTGCATGTAGTACGTTTTATATAATATAACGTCACATGTCCTTGCCAATGTCATACAAAATGACAAAATGTCTTAATGTCTCTGAGAAATGAAACTTCAAAGAAAGCTTCTCACATGTGTTTAGTGAGGTCTGCTATGTAGAAGGCAGTAACTTAGTGCCTAACAGAAAAACTAGAAAAGAATACAGAACTTTACACAGTAAAGTAGCCAGCTGATTATAATTAGGGTGTCAGGCTATAGGAATAAACAGTAAGCCAGGAATTCCTACTACAATTATATTTAATATCTTCCCTAGGAAGAAATAACTTATGGTATCATAGATTTTTGAACTGGAAAGGACCTCAGAAGCCATATAGTTTAACGTCCTTCTTTTAGGGGTGATTAATTTATCTCTGGTTGCAGAGGCGGTAGCCCCAGAAGTAGGATTTGAACTTATAGCCTCTGACTATAGCAATTGGCATTTTCCCCTGTGTACATCTTCTTCTTTATCTCAGGAGAATTGGGGATGAGAAAGAGAAGAAAGGGAGATTAGAAAAGGAGAATAGAGCAGACAAAGGAGAAAAGAAACGATTTAGAAGAAAAGAGAGAAAGAGGAGATGAAATTGAATGTATTCTCGCTTAGTTGTAAGGTGATACCACTGACCTTCTGTTAATAACAACTCACATTTATAGAGGGCTTTTGCTTTGCTTCTAATAATGCTGTGGACCAAGGCAAGGATTTTTATCTCCATTTTATACATGAGGAAAATGCACCTTGGAGAAGGTGAGACTTGGATACTGTCTCTCACCTAGCTAGTAAGTGCTAAAGTAACTACCAAAAAAGAAAAAAAAAACCTACTAAAATTCTCTAAAAAATGAGAGTAGAGTTGTGCAAATTAAAACAACTCTGAGGTGACTATTCTTCTCAAATTGGTGAATATAGTTTTAAAAGTTAGAAAGTTCAGTGTTGGTAGAGCTATGGTGAAACACGTATCTGACCTTTCATGACCCTATTTTGGGCTTTCTTGGCAAAGATAATGGAGTTTGCCATTTCCTTCTCTAGCTCATTTTACAGATGAGGAAACTGAGGCAAACAGGGTTCAGTGACTTGCCCAGGGTCACACAGCTAGTAAGTGTCTGAGGCTGAATTTGAATTTAGGTCTTGCTGACTCCAGGTGTAATGCTCTATCCACTGGACCATCTAGCTGCTACATTGGAATGAATTGATCCTTTTCCAAAGTCTAAGAGCAAATACGAGTTGCTTAACCTCCCTAGCGCTAGACAGTTCTTTTAGTTAATTAATGACCAGTGTTTTCCTTTGTCTAATAGATCTGGGGATTAAGAGCTAGAAAGGTCTTTGCAGGTCCTCTGGCCTAGTCCTCCTCAAGTTACAGATGAATAAACTGAGGCCCAGAAAGGGGAGGATTTACCCAAGATAGGTAGGAGAGCTGGGATGGGAACCCATCTTCAAGAGAACATAGACTCATTTAGATCTAAAGCTGGAAGGGACCTCAGTGGTCATCATCTCTCATTTTACGGATGAGGAAATTGAGGCACAGGAAGATAAATGACTTGGCCAAGGTCATCCAGGGAGTAACCATCTGAGATGGGATTTGTAGCCGGATCCTTTCATTCTATCTAACTGTGGTGCTTCCTCATATTATCTTTGAGTTGTCAGTCCATCAGCAGCAATGTATTTGGGATCAATTGGTCTACATGGTCCTACTGGATTGATCTCCCTACAAACAACATATATTTACCAAATGTATGGCCAGTGTAGAAGTATTTTGCATGTCTGTGAAGCAGCAGAACTTAAATCCACAAGGAACTGGCCTCTCAGAACACAGAATCTTGACCTGACCTTGCAACAACTCCCTTCCTCCCCCTCCCCCAAAACCAAATTGCTGCAGATTCCTGGGGGACTCCAGACTGGGGAGAAGTGATAAAATGTAAATGTTTGGTTTTAAATCTTTTAATGCTGTTGAGGGTGGAGTGGGGGGGAAGAGGAGATAATACTGGGGCAGGATATGTAGATTGAGAAAGATGATTAGATCTAATCCTTTGCCTAGTCTCAGTGGAAAATGGGTGTGGTGGAAAGAAGACTGGATTTTGATGCCTTTTGGCCACTCTTCAACCTTGGGCTAGTTATTTACCCTCCCTGGTCCTCAGTTTCCTCATTTTAAAGGAACAATTTTAGACCAGGTGATCATTAAGGTCTCTTTCTGCTCTAAATCTGATGATTGTGCTCCTGGAGGGGCAGAAAGAGGAACTGGAAAATTGTGGAGGACCTGTGGATTCCAGAAGGGAGAGATAGAAAGAGAGCTGGGGGAAGGGCTGGAAGCTAGGATGTGTTGTTAAGATTAGAGGCCCTACTCAAGGCATATGACCAGGTGGGCCTGTCCCAATTTACCAGGGTTTCCTCTGAAACAGGGATGCCTGAAGAAATTGGGGTGTGTACACTCAGAAGGGGTTGTCAAGGCACTCAAACCAAAGGCTACTTAAACACTAAAAAAGAAATCTAAGTATTTCCATGTAAAAAGCAGAAGTGATTGTATATGAAATATTGGATCTCCTATTACATATAGCTTGTTTTTTAAAAGATCTATTAAATTCCAAGTAATCCTTTTGAAATTGCTTTGCTTATCTGTTTCCTTCTGAACTTCTTTCTGTTTTTTTTTGTGCATTTAGAAAATATTTTATTTGTTTCCTCAATTACATGTAAAGACAGTTTTTAACATTCATTAAAAAAAAAATTGAGTTCCCAGGAGAACATTGTACATAGTAACTGTAACATTGTGCAGTGACTAACTTTGATAGACTTAGCTCTTCTCAGCAATGAAATCATCTAAGGCAACTCCAAAAGGCTCGAGATGGAAAATGCCATCCACATCCAGAGAAAGCACTATGGAGTCTGAACGCAGATGGAAGCAGACTATTTTCTCCCTTTTTGTTACTGTTATTGTCTCTTCTTTCTTGTGGTTTCTCCCACTGGTTCTAATTCTTCTTTACAACGTGACTAATGGGAAAATATGTTTAATATAAATGTATATGTAGAGGCTATATTAGATTGCATGCCATCTAGGGGAGGGAGGAGAGGAGGAAAGGGGAGAAAATTTAGAACTCAAAATCTTATGGAAGTGAATGTTGAAAACTAAAAATTAATTAATTAATTAAAAAAGAAAAATTTGAGTTCAAAATTTTCTCCCTCCCTCATCTCCCACCTCCCTGAAATGGTAAACAATTTGATATAGGTTATACATGTTCAATCACGTGCATTTTCTTTTAAGTACACTCTTTAAAAAAAATAGTACTATCCCTATCCCTTTTTTTGACCCCAAATTTTTCCCTTGGGAAGCTAGGTGGTGAAGCAAATGAAGCACTGGACTTGGAATCTGGAAGACTCATCTTCATAACTTCAAATCTAGTCTCAGATACTTACTAGCTGTGTGACCCTGGGCAAGTCACTTAATCCCGCTCGCCTCAGTTTCCTCATCTATAAAATGAGCTGGAGAAGGAAATGGCAAACCACTCCAGTATCATTGCCAAAAAAACCTCAAATAGGGTCACGAAGAATAACAAACAATAATTTCCCCCTCACATCACAAAGTTTAAAAGAAAAAGCAAAAAAAAAAATACTATTAAGAGGGGAAAAAAGAAAAAGAAAAACCATTGTAGGCAAAAATAAGCATGATCCTATAGGATTCTAGGAGGAGATGAAGTAGAGCATTCCAGGAATGGGGGCACAATTTGTGCAAAGGAACTGAGAAGGGAAGTGGGGTGTCATGTATGAAGAACAGCAGGAAAGTAAGTCCCTTTGGTGACACTGCAGAGAGCAGGAAGAGGGGTAATGTACAATAAGGTTATCACATAAAAGTTGGAGCCAGGTCATGAATAGCTTTAAATTCCAAACAGAGGAGTTCATATGTGCCCCTAAAAAGAGAGCAGAGGTGTCAGACACATGTGGCCCACAGCACTCCTGAGTGCACCGGGAACTAGATAAAATGTGGCTCCTATCCAAATTTAATATGTTAATGTAGGAATAAAAAAAAAACATCTAAAATGTATAGTTTTCTAAGTCAGCATGAAGCCCACAGGGATCTTTTTTGTATGGGCCAGTTGCTCCCATTTCTGTTTGTGTGGGATACCACTGGGATAGAAGATAGAGAATTGGCAGATCACTTGATATGTGTGTGTATGAATGTGTGTATATGTGTATATACACATAATGTACATGTATATGTGCATACACATCTACACAGTGCACATACATATATGCACATAGATACAAACACACAACACGTACACACATATATACATATGCATACACATATAGGCATGTGTGTATATGTATACACACACACACACACACACACATACACACACTCTCACACTCTTATTATATGAGGATGGGGAAACTGAAGAAGGCTGAGTTAAGTCACTTGCCTAGAGGTCACATAGCTAGAAAGCATTTGGGGTTGCATTCCTGACCACAAAGTCCAATGCTTTATCTACTTCGCCATCTAGTGGCCGTACTGACCACATGGCCCTGAGCAAATCTCTACCTCTCTGTGTCCAAGGCAACTGTCTAAGATAATAAATTTCGAGGAAAGTGAAGACCTGTGCCAGTAGTGGGAGTTTCTTCATCTGGCACTGTATCTATGAAGTCCCAGGTCTAGTCTCTATTCTAGAGATAAGGGGGAGCAGTTGGAGTTTATTGGGTAGTGTGGTCGCTTTATGTGGTATGGTGCTTTAAGAAAACCTAACTGATTCACCAGACCTTTCTCAGGGTCCAACACAGGGAGGGCAGCTAGGTGGTACAGTGGATAGAGGGCTGAGCCTGGAGTCATGAGTCTTTCTGAGTTCAAATCCGGCCTTAGATACTTACTAGCTGTGTGACTCTGGGCAAGTTACTTAACCCTGTTTACCTCAGTTTCCTTATCTGCAAAATGATCTGGAGAAGGAAATGGCAAAACCACTCCAGTATCTCTGCCAAGAAAACCCCAGATGAGGTCTTCACAGAGAACTGGACATGATGGGAGTTGTTCTGGGCCTCTCTGTGTCCTCTAGTAACCTTTGAATAGGTGTAAAGCTGCTGCCTTCTTAGCGATTTCTACATCAGCTTTCCCTTCCTGCTCTCCTTTCACAGATCAATAGTCTCCCTTAATGTAGTAAGAGAACAGTGGAAACAGGGGATTTATGAATGCATAATCCGGGGATCACTGGCTGAGTCAGCTCTTCAGGTGACTGAGAGGAGATGAATTCATATGTGAAGGGGATAGAAAACCTGAAACCTTATCAGAACCTAAAGAGAGCTGAACGAAATAGCAGCTTTGGAGGAGAAAGATGGAAGTAACCAAAACAAAAGCAAAAATCCCAGCCACCCCAAAACAGAGCATCTTCCAAAGGCTTTGTCTGGAGAAGGAACAGTGACTGAATAAGAATAATAACTTAACCTTGGATCTGAAGGAGAGATGAGAAATTCTACCACCCTCCCCTTGCAGAGGTGGGAACTATGACTGTGAAAATAGCCATAGGATTACAGATCTAGAGCTAGAAGGACCCTTAGAAACCATTGAATCCAATCTCCCTTTTTTTTAATAGATGAGGAAACTGAGGCCTGGGGACGTAGTGATTTGTCCAGGGTACCAAAGCCAGTAAAAATCTGAGACAGGATCTGAATTCAGGTTCTATAGATTTCAGGTCCAGCATTGCCAGACTTAATTTGACCGGTTGATTAAATTTGTCAAACTACTCCGTGCCTCTGTCTGTTTCTGTTTTCTAATCTTCATTACAGAGGATGACTCTTTTTAAAATATTATTATTTTTTAATATTTAATTTATTTTCAGTTTTCAACATTCATTTCCATAGGTTTTAAATATTCTCCCCCTCCCTTCTCCCTCCCTCCCTAAGATGGCATGCAATCTGATATGCGCTCTACACATACATTCGAAAGGAAGGAAGAGAAAAGGAAGAGATACATCTGGAAATGAAGGTGACTTAGAAACAAAAGGTCAACAAAATACAGAAAGACAAATAAATGGTTAATGAAGGAGTCATAAACGCCCCCCCTCCCTCCATTTGTTTGCAAACCATAAGGTTTGCAAAATGCTTTCCTAACAAAAATTCTGCAAGTATTATTTTCTCTATTTTACATATGGGGAAACTAAGGCCCTGAGAGGGTAGATAACTTGTCCATCATCACACAGTAAGTGTCAGAGGCAGGATTTGAACTCAAGTCACCAGGTCCAGTTCTCTAACCATCTGTCATGCAATGAGACAAAGAGAAGCTAGAGTAGTGAATTGAGGTTTCAAACATGTGCCATGCTAATTAAATTACAAGGGCTATATAGACTCATAGGATCCTAGATCCAGAGCCTGAAGGGACCTCAGAGGCCATCTAGTCCAAGACCCTCATGTTATGGAGGTTGAAGTCCTGGAAGACAAGGGTCTTATCCAAAGTTCCACAGATTGTGAAGTGGGATTTGAACTTGGGTTCTCTGAATTCAGAGCCAGGGCTCTTTTAGTGGAATCCTATTAACTCCCTTGTAGAAGCAATTTACGTATAATTTATCTTCCAGATTCCCTTGGGTGATAATAAAAATAATATGCATTTAAACTTTTGTGCATTCTGGGAAAGAGTATCACAGATGTAAAATAGGCTGTGAATTCCAGGAGTGTTACCTCGTGGCATACAGAGGCCTCTCTCATTATTCCTCTGCATCTTTGGCTGTGCTTGCTTAATTTTATTCCAAGCCCAAAGTCTTAGATGTGGGTTAATGCTATCCTTTGGGTAGGCCCAAGCTACACAGCACCCACATCAAAAGCCACTGGAAAAATTAAATGAAATAATGCATGTATAAGGTTTGCAAACCCAAATGTGCTACATAATTATAGAAATGCCAGTAGTAGCCAGTATTATGGCCTTAGTCAAAATATATAATTTCTGAAGCAAAGCAAAAACAAAACAAACATTACAAAGCATTATCCCCCTTGTATTTTGTATTTTTAAATGCTAACCTTAAGTTGCTTAGCCTGCTTCTCTGTTTCCTGAGCCTGCCAAACTTCATTTCTTCTGCCTTCATTCACTCTGAGTGTCCTTTTCTGTTCACCATTTTCATCAGTGCCATGGATGAAGGGAATTGATATCATGCCTTTCAAATTCCTAGATGACTTAAAGTTGTGACCCCCTTTGGGATTTTCTTGGCAAAGATATTGAAGTGCTTTGCCTTTTCCCTCTCCAGCTCATTTTACAGATGAGGAAACAGAGGCAAACAGGGTTAAAGGACTTGGCCAGGGTCACGTAGCTAAGTGTCTGAGGCCAAATTTGAACTTGATTCCTCTGGACTCAATGGCTGATATTCTATTCACTGAATCACTTAGCTGCCCTATTAAGTTGTAAAGGTTGATTAATTTTTTTTCATTTGTTTTTGTTTTTTTGGCAGGGCAGTTGGGGTTAAGTGACTTGCCCAAGGTCACACAGCTAGCACATGTGTCAAGTGTCTGAGGTCGGATTTGAACTCAGGCCCTCCTGACTCCAGGGCCAGTGCTTTACTCACTGCGCCACCTAACTGCCCCGATTAATCATGGTCCAGACTTGAGATTTCCTTGTTATAAGGGAACACCAGAAGAGCAATCAGTCTGCCAATACAGGTCAACAACTTGGATGGAATTTATAGTCTTAGAAAGTTGCTGGGATCTACCACCAGAAACCTGGTCTTTCTTAATAGGGTTTTTTAAAAAAATTTGAACAGTTTCTAAATAAAGTTCTGTATTACAAGAAAAAGAAATTAAAAATTGAAAGTCGCCAGGGTGGGATGGGGAGGGGTAGGACTGGCACTCGCCTGGAGTCTCAATATCAGTAAACGTCAGAGGCAGGGCCGGAACCTAGGTCTTCCTGACTCAGAGGCCAGGTCTCTACATACTACCTCAGATTGTTTTTAGGACATACTATAATTAGGATAAGTGAAAAAAAAAGAGAATGATTAATTTTTTTAAAAAAATTAACCATCATGAGGAAATGTGTCTAGGTTCAATATGAGTCAACAATGTGATACGGCAGCCAAAAAGTTAAAAAAATTATTGATCTTTTTTTTTCTTTAAGTCTAAATTTCTGCTTATATTCTTCACCCTTCCACCCCCAAGCTAATGCAATGTCAGGTTATGTAGTATCTGGAATTAAGAAAATGAAGAGTCCCACTTTACCCTGGTGAGACTATATCTGGGGTTCTGTATTCAGCTCTGAGCACCATATTTTAGAAAGGACAAAGAAAGAGAGGCGGTGTGGGATATTGGGTAGACAGCCAGTCTTTCAGTCTTTCTGATGTGTGTGTGTGTGTGTGTGTGTGTGAGAGAGAGAGAGAGAGAGAGAGAGTGTGTGTGTGTGTGAGAAAGAGAGTGTGTGTGTGTGTGTGTGTGTGTGTGTGTGTGTGAGCGAGAGAGAGAGAGAGAGAGAGAGAGAGAGAGAGAGAGAGAGAGAGAGAGAGAGAGCATGGGAAATCACAACTTGTAGGTGTCCTAGGCAGCCCTCCAAGACTGGAAATCACAGAACAGTTGTAGGTCTGTTGTGGTAGAAGGAGTTTTCTTACCAAGGCTTCCCTATGCCAATGAAATTTTGGGTCTAGGGAGAGAAAAGGAATAGTATAAGGAAGATGGCCAGGATGGGGGTTCTTCTGTCCCCAGAGAATCAGTGGAAGGAAGTAGGAAAGACATAGGGGAATGTGGTAATTCTTTTAAAACAACCGAAGAGCCACCACATGGAAGAGAGATTAGATTTGGTAGTGATCTTACATCAAACAGCCTAACCCAGGCAAGTATTTATTGTAGGTCCACTAAGAAAACGAGGAATAAATGGTTGGGTTTTTTAGTCCACTAGGTGGCGAAGTAGATAGTGTTGAACCCAGTGAGGAAAACCAGAGTTTACTAAGACACTAGTTGTGTGACCCTGGGCAAACTATTTAACCTCTGTTTGCCTCAGTTTCCACGTCTGTAAAAATGGGAGTAATAACAGCACCTATCTCCCAGGGTTGTTGTAAGGATCAGATGAGAGAATATTTGTAAACTGCTGTGTGAGTGCTGGCCTTTGTTTATTTAGTTATATACTCCTCCTGGTATATGCTGAAGGCTCTAGTTGTACATTTTTCTCTATTTTTTAAAATTGACATCTTATGTTTTTATTATTTATATGTGTTATTACCAGTGTCGTTATTCTTCATTATTATTTAAATTTCCCAATATATCCATCTTTCCCGCTCCCTTACCCAAGCCATCTCTTGTGACAAAGAATTTTTTTGTTTTCTTTCTTTTTGTTTTTGGAGAGCAATTGGGGTTAAGTGACTTGCCCAAGGTCACACAGCTAGTAAGTGTGTCAAGTGTCTGAGGCCAGATTTGAACTCAGGTCCTCCTGACTCCAGGGCCGGTGCTCTACTCACTGCGCCACCTAGCTGCCCCGCAAAGAATTTTTTTTAAAAAAGAGAAAAGACAAATTTAGAAAAACTAACAAATATATCCAAAAATGTCTAACATTATATATGGTGTTGCACCCCCATAGTTTCTCATCTCTGCAAAGAAAGGAAGTGTCTTCTCAAATCTTTTCTTTGGGGCCAAGCTTGGTTCTCATTATTTCAAAAATTCGTTTTCAATTTCATTTTTATTCCATTCATTTACATTGTTATCGTCATTACACATCTTGTTTTTTCTGGTTCAGCTTACTTTGCTTTGCATCTGTTCACACAGATCTTGCCATGCTTTGCTGTACTCATGCTATTCCATTATATTTGTTATCACAGCCTTCTTTGAGATTCCCCTGTCAGTGGACATATTCTTAGTTTCTAGCACATAAAAAGTGCTGCTACAAATATTTTGGTATGTTTGCGTCCCTTTTTTTTTGTCTACCTCTGCCTCCTTTGGGCATATGTCTAGCAATTGAAGTTCTAGTCAAAGGACACAGATGTTTCAGTGACTTTCTTTGTATAATTCCAAATTGCTTTCCAAAATGGTTAGACCAGTTTTCAAGGAGCTTACCTTCTACTAGGGAAGATAATGTATACATTCTTAAGAACATATGGAATATATGGTAAATGAATACCAGGTACTCTTAGGAGGGAGAGAAAAAGTATCTGGGGGAATCAGGAAAGACTTTCATGTAGAAGGCCATGCTTGAACTGAGTCTTAAAGGAAATCAGGAATTCCAAGAGGCAGAGAGGTGAGGAGAGAGAGCATGTGGGGGAGGGGAGAGAGGAAAGAAGGGCTCCTGGGCAGGGAATGGGGGAGCAGCCAATGCAGAGGTATGGAGTTTGGAGACAAGAGTATTATGTGTGAGGAAATCAAGTGGGAGAGTACGGTTGGATGTGTGGAAGGGAATAATATGTGAGAAGACTGGAAAGTGTGGGAAGGGGCCTGATGTGAAACATTTTAAAATGACAGTGGTGTTTGTATTTGGTCCTACAGGTAATGGGGAACAACTGGAATTTCTGGAGTGTGGATGAGTGAGCAGGGGATGGCGGTTGCCGTAATCATACCTATGCTTTAGAAAAATCCTTTTGGCAGCTACATGGAAGATGGATCAGAGAGGCAGAGATGAGGTCCAGAGACCAATTAGGAGGCTATTGCAGTAATTCAGGTGCAAGGTGATGGAATGAACTCAGGTGGTAGCTGTGGCAATGGAGAGGAGGGGACATATGCAAGAAATGGTATAAAGATAGAAATCACAAGTTTTTGCAAGACATTAGATATGCAGGTTGATTGGCAGTGAGGAGCTAAGTGAGGTTGGCACTGAGCTTGTGAACCTAGGTGACTAGAAGCATGGAAATACCCTTGACGGTAATAGAGAATTTTCTGGTTTGTATCAATATGGGGATTGCCTCTTTGGAAACCACATGAATTAGAATTCCCAAATTCAGCTTTTAGAAAGAGAAGAGGGAGATTCCTGGGCAGTGCATTCCTGGGTTGCAGCAAAATATAGCCTTCTGGGAGATGCTAGTGTATTCCAGCCACTGAGAGAGGAGGGGCGATAGTAAGATGGGGATAGTCAATGACAAGGCAAGGGGCAGGAGAAAGACTGCCACATTTGAGGAATAATTCATAGATTAGCTTGGCTAGTACATGGAGAGGAGCAATATAAACAAGTCTGGAACTGTAGGTTGGAGCTACAGTTTACATATAATCCCAGAGGCAAAAGGGAGCCATTGAATATTCTTCAGCAGAAAAGCGATGTAGCCAGCCCTCTGTCCTCTCCCTACCTTACCTGAGGAAAGAATTACTCTGACATTACTATTATGACCCTTTCTTTTTCTTTTCCTCTTTCTTTATCCTTTTACTCTGTGGCATCTGTCCCACAGAGAAAACCAAGAGAGAAAGGTATCATTCACATGATGATGGTATTTCAGAGTCAGAGCCCAGGATCGCTCAGGTTGTTTGGATTTTCTCCTTCCCCATCTACACAAGCCTCATTGTGTTTCTTGTCATTTCCTGGTGCAAATGTGAGAATCTGTCCACTATAGAATATTATTGTTACAATAATCATCGCATTCTCTAACTATGCCAATCATTTGCCAGTTATCTCATTACCTATGTCTCAATATAGTGAGGCAGGTGACATCTCTGGTCTTTCCCTTTGGTCAAACATGGTGACCCATTTTCCTCAGACAATGATTTTTTTCAATTTTTTTCACTGATGCTTATTTTTATTATATTGTAGTCATCTCCTGATATACTCTCTGCTGTTGAATCTTGCCTTGTAACAAGAGAAAACAGTTAAGCAAAACCTGCCAACAAAGCACCAAATCAAAGAATGCATGCTCTATTCCTCATCCATAGTTACACTCCTCTCTCTTGAGAGGAAGGATCCTTTACTCTCTGGAACCAAGACTGCTCAATGAAATCAATCGTTTAGCTGCTTTTCTTTTCACTTATTGTAGCTAATTTTTATGTAGTTTCCTTGATTCTGTTTTCTTTGTACTATATCTGTTCATATAGGTCTTCCCATGTTTCTCTGAATTCCTCATTTATTGTTTCTTATATGGTCATAATGTTTCATTATATTCATACACCATATGTTCATCCATTTCACAATTGACAAACACTTATCTTTGCAGTTTTTTTTTTGCTACTGTAAAAGGACTGTTTGTGAATCCTTCTTCTGACTGCCATAACATGAAAAAGGTTAAGAACTCTTCTAAAAACTCCATGTTCAATCCTTTGACCTCTTCTCCAGGACAATGACTTCATTTGAACATGTGGATAGGCATGACCAATCATTGCTATATTTATTAGTGGATTTGATACATTCTTCAAGGTCTCCAAGTGAAGGGAATATTTAAAATTATTTTCTGGTTTCATAAACAAAGGTGCTTTGCTCCCTGTTCTTCCCCTCCCCCTGTCCCATCCATTTGACTATTTATTGACAGAATGTCCAAACCTAAATTTATCTGGGTATCATCCTGAAATTGGGGCGTGGGACCAGTGAGGCAGATCACTAAGCCTGAATTTCTGGGTCTCCAAAACCTGGAACTTCATTCCAGCACATTTCAAGAGCTCCCTTTCCCTTTCTCACAGGAGCTATGCCAGAAGATGGCATTGTCGCTCCCATCTTTGTCTTTGTCTGTATCTCCACTAGAACAAGTCATTAAAAGAAGAATTGCAGTTGAAAGTCCATTAGCATCCCTCAGCCTAACAGGAAATGAATATGCTTTTGCATCTGCAGTCAAGGACGATGCCATTACTGTCTGCAGACCTACAGTATCCTGGGGTAAAGATTTTAAATTTTTATTGTTGGCACAACAATGTGAGAAGCTCTCATTTCAATGGAGGCCCTTATGCCCCAGAGTAGAGAGCTCAAAACCATCAACAGATTGAAGGAGCAGTGCCTGTGGTTAAGGGTGGCCAATATTTTCATTTCAGGAGAGGCAAAGAGTCAGATAGAGAGGGAAGCCACTAGGCACTATATTGATAGATGCAAAAATAGATTATCTTTTTTCTTATGTGCTTTCAGAAGTCTAGTAAATTCTAATAAAAAAATTTCCGTGAGAGTCCTGTTTTTCTTGTCTAAAACTTGTTACAAGAATGTGGTTTACCCCACTATTTTAAATAATTAAAATCGGTGGATGCAAATATTCCCCCCACTTTTATGGAATGTTCCTTTTGTTTTTAAACTACATTTGAATTTTATTTAACTGTTTCTGAAAACACTCCCCAGAGTCTTCTCACCAGTCCTCTGGGCAGACTTTGTGCCACCTATTCTTAGAATAGACAAAGAACTTTAACTAAGAAGAAATAGAAGTTGGTATTGATCCTGAAATGAGAATAATACGGTAAATGGTTCTGGGTGCAGGAGAAGACCTTTAGTCACTGCTACATACTGTAGCAAAACAAAACAGTAAAGTAAGGGGAAAAAAACAATAATTTATCATCGGTGGTAAGAAACGCAAAGGAAGGGAATCGAAGAAACGTTTATCTACCTGGCACATAGCTCCGACCCAGGCATTGTGCTAAGTACTTCACAAATATTGTCTCATTTGATCCTCACAATAACTGCAAAGTAGATGATGCCATTACTCCCAGTTTACAGTTGAGGAAACTGGGACAAGCAGTGGTTAAGTGACTTACCCAAAGTCACACAGCTACTAAGTATCTGAGGTCAGATTTGAACTTGCCTTCTTGACTCTGGGTCTATCCCTAGAGAGACCTATTTTCTCTTTTAAAAATTAATTCATTCATTCATTTTTAGTGCTCAACATTCACTTTTATAAGATTTTGAATTCTAGATTTTTCCCTTCCCTCCTCTCGGCCCAATGGCATGCAATCTGATATAGGCTATACATGCACGATCATATTAACCATATTTCCACATTAGTCATATTGTGAAAGAAGAATCAGAACAAAAGGAAAAAACCACAAGAAAGAAAAAAACAAACAAAAAGACAGAAAACAGTATGCTTGGATCTGCATTCAGACTCCATAGTTCTTTCTCTGGATGTGGATAGCATGTTCTATCATGAGTCTTTTGGATTGTCTTAAATCATTGTATTGCTGAGAAGAGCTAATTCTATCAAAGCTGGTTATCACACAATGTTGCTGTTTCTGTGTACAATGTTCTGGTTTGGAGAGAGATGTATTTTCTTTTCTTTTCTTTTTTGGAGGGGGAAGGCAGGGCAATTGGGGTTAGGTGACTCGCCCAAGGTCACACAACTAGTAAGTATATCAAGTGTCTGAGGCTGGATTTAAACTCAGGTCATCCTGACTCCAGGGCCGGTGCTCTACTCACTGCGCCACCTAGCTGCCCCAAGAGATCTATTTTCAAGCTCTGTTCTGCCGCATGTTGGATCTGAGACATCAGGGGAGTCACTTAACAATCTTAATGGCCTGGCTTTTAGGTTTTTGTTCAGTTGTGTCTGGCTGTTCATGGTCCCATTTGGGGTTTTCTTGGCAAAGATAAGAGAGTAGTTTGCCATTTCCTTCCACAGCTCGTTTTGCAAATGAGGAGACTGAGACAAACAAGGTTGAGTGACTTGCCTGGGTCATATAGCTAGTAAGTGTTTGAAGCCAGATTTGAACTCAGGTTTTCTTAGAGGGCCCAGGCCCTCTATCCACTGTGCCAGCCACCTAGCTGCCCAAATGCCCTGGCTAACTCTCTAATATTGTAAATCACAGAGTAAGTGCTTATCCATACTGGTTGAGGGAGATTTTCCCTGGGAATTATGGGTCCCTTGGAAAAAAAAATGAACCAAACAAACAACGCACTTGTTTTTTTCTCACCTTCATTTCCAAATAAAACTTTCTTTTCTCCCCTATGTAGAGCCCCCTTCCCTCCCAATAAGAGGGAAAAAAGTTCAACAAAATAAACCAACATGTCAGCCTCGTCAAATCTTGCTCCTGTTACTAGTTACCTGTGGGACCGTGAGCATGGTAGTTAACCTCTTGGAGACTCAGTAGTGACCTCATGTATAAAATGATGGGATTTCACTAGGTGGCTTCTAAGGTCCCCTCCGGCTCTAAATCTGTGATCCAGTCTGACTGTCCCATAGTCTGCCAGCTCTGCAGAGGAAAGTCTTTGTATTGCTTTCAAATCTATCACCTCAATATCTTAGTTTTGTCAGACTTTTTAGCATTCCTACATTGTGGTCAGGAAATTGCATTTGGAGGCCTTAGAAGATTGCATTTATATTTGGTTTATCTCAATCTTCATATCTTTGGAAAATTAAAAAAAAATTATCACTGTCCTTATATCAAATGAGATTATATATATATATGTTTATATACATAAAATAATAAAAATATCAGTTGTGATTATTATTACTTCTAAGTTTGCAGAATGATGTGGAGTACTGGGCTTGGTGTCAGGAAGACCTGAGTTCAAATCTGACTTCAGACAGTTACTAGCTGTGTGACCCTGGACAAGTCACTTAATCCTGTTTGCCTCAATTTGCCCATCTATAAAATGAGCTGGAGAAAGCAATGAAAAGCACTCCATATCCTTGCCAAGAAAACCCAAAATGGGGTCATGAAGAGTAAGTCATGACTAAAATGACTGGACAATAACAGTTCCAAATATAGATGCTTTGACATAGAAATACTTCAAGATAAACAGTAATTCAATAGATTATTAGGAAGAGAAGGTTGGGACAGATACATGATTAATTTTTAAAAGGGAAGGGAAAGTCTCAGCTTCTTTTCCTCTAAATGTTCTGGCTGTATCTGTTTTGCAGCAAAAACCCTTGTAAAGTCAGACTCACTTATCATCTTACCAGACTCAACAAACAGAGGCTTTAATTTTTAAAATCTGTAACAGAGAAAAATCAATCTTGTTTTCAGATTACCTAAAGCTAGATTTTGACAAAACATTTTTTTTTGCAAAGCTCATACTGATGCTTTGTAGCAAGATTGAAAAAAACAGTGCCTATAATATAAAACCACCATAGAACTCTTTAAAGAGGAAGATAACAGCCTCAGTGGATGGGCCTGGAATCAGGCAGAACTGAGTTAAAATCTGGCCTTAGACACTTGCTAGCGGTGTGATCTTGGGCAAGTCACTTAACCTCTTCTTGCCTTAATCTACTGGAGAAGAAAATGGCAAACCACTCCAGTATTGTGGCCAAGAAAAACCCCATGGACAGTACTAGCGTGCTATGGTCTGTGGAGTCATGAAGAGTCAAAAATGACTGAACAGCAACATAACTCTTTAAATTTTTTGGTCATCTATAAGAAACAGATATGAAATTGAACTCATATTTGTTATTTCCTGCATTGTTTAAATTCTCATTTTCCAATTGCAAAGAAACATTACTTATTTCAACCTAAATGAACTTTTGTTCTCTCACATGCAAATTTTGCTAAATGTGCAAAAAGGAAGTTAGATGACTATGAGAAATAAGTAAAAGGAAAACAGCAATACTGAATGGTCTTTAAATTCAAAATCCTCCATAAATTGGCTCCAATTTAGCTTTTACTGAGTAAGTGGCTTCTTTCATGGCACAGCTAAAATCCCATCTCCTGCAAGAAGGCTTTCCTGGCCTGATCCTCCTTGGTACTTGTGCCTTTTCTTTGAAATTAGCTTGTTTATCCCATGTTTAGACATAATTGTTTGCCTGGTGTCTTCTCCATTAGAACATGAGCTCCTTGAGAACAGGACCTGTTTTGGGTTTTATTTTTATCCCTAAGGCTTAACACATTGCCTGGCACATAGTAGGTCCTTAAATGCTTAAATACTTGCTGACTTGAGTGAAAAAGCATTTCTTGAGTGCCTACCACATGCTTCCCTTAAGCAGCAAGCATTCTAAATAAGTGGAGATTACATATATAGGAGTGGTAACCAGGAAGGGGTGTTTTGGTTTGGGAAGTCTCAAAAATGGTGAGTGGAGCCATAGGGAAACTGATTGGCACAACCTGTGTAGTAGCCATGGCAGTAATGGTTTAATTAGATTTCAGATTAGCGAAAGAGGAGAGGAGGGAGTGAAGTGGTGGGAGCAGGGGAGCAGGAGAGATAGCAAGAAACTAGGGTATTCTAAAAGCCTTCATCATTTCTTATAGCACAATAGCATTCCATCACATACATATACCATAAGTTATTCAGCCATGCCCCAGTTGATGGGTACTGCCTCAGTTTTAATTCTTTGCCGCTATGGAGAGAGCTGCTGTCTGTGCTTATTCATTTTTTTAAAATTCAATTTTATTTTATTTTCAATTCTGAATCCTCTTCCTCCCTCCTTCTCTTTTCTACCCATTGGCAAGACAAGAAGAGCAAACTCATTACAAATATTTATAGTCATATTATGCTTATTTATTGAAAGAGTTTTATATTTCTTCTTTGTTGTTGTTGTTCCAGTGGGAATTGGAGGGGAAATGCTTTATATGTGTGTACATATGTCAATATCTATCAATACTGTATGTTATATACACATACATATGTATATATATATATACTATGATATATGTATAATATCCATATTTCATATAGATATCTATATCTATCTGTTTTAAAGAGCTGAGCAAAGAGAAACCTTCCCTGAATGGGGCTGAATGAATCTAGGATATGACATAAAAGATGGCTCAGGATTATTAAAATATCAGAATCTTTGTGGCTTTAGCCCCTCTTTCACCTCTGTGAAATTTCCTTCTCTCTTTTGACTCACTGTGTTGCTGATTCGTAGGCAATCATCTTTTCTCTGACCACATGTCTTATTAAACATGGCAAAATGGCAGAGAAACTATTGAAAGTGGAGTGCTTCATGGAATCATTTCCAAACATCTTCCTGCTGAACTTCCCATTTCTTTGTGGTGCCTGGGAAATGGTCCCACACCATCTGCTCCTGCAGGTTTTGGAAGAGATTAAGAAAGGCTTGTGTGTAGGGGGTCATGGGCTACAAGCAGAGGGAAGAATGGGGAAGCTGGAAGAAGAGTGTCTGGTTTTCTCACCAAGTTTTCAGCAACTGCCCTGGCTCTCTACCCAATCCAGATTCTGCTGTCTGCATGCTAGTTCCTGATTGGTTACTTTGGCTTCTGATCCATTCCAGCTCTCTTGCTGGGGCTTTGGGCCTCCACAGATGGAAATGCAGGTCCCCGTAGTTGTTTCTTGGACTTGCACCTCCTGGCCTGATTCCCATGGCTTTTTCTGACTCTGTGCCTGAATGGTGGCTACAAAGTCCATCTTGGGCTGTGGCCACAGAACTGAAATCCCACAATCCTAATTCCCAATGTCAATTATCATTAGCTCATATCGCAGCTAGCTGTCTGGCCTCCCCTAACAACAGCCAGCCACTCCTATAGTGACATGGTGAGGAAAGAAATCCAGTTTGAATATCAAGGGTATATAGGAGGAAGGGAGAAATATGCAATCCAATATGCCCATATTCTACATGGTAACTGCTCTTTCTCAGAGCAAATGAGTGCTTTGCCTCAACCCTTCAAAGAACAGAAAAAAGGTAACAGAAATTGGACTCCTAATGAGAGGAGGGGCAGCTAGGTGGCATAGCGGATAAAATGCCAGGCCTAGAGTCAGGAAGACCTGAGTTCAAATGTGGCTTTAGATATTTATTAGACATATGACCCTGGGTAAGTTACTGTGCGTGTGTGTGTGTGTGTGTGTGTGTGTGTGTGTGTGTGTGTGTGTCTGTGTGTGTGTGTGTGTGTGTGTGTGTGTGTATGTGAAATAGTGTTAACTCCAATTTGCCTCAGTTCCTCATCTATAAAATGGGGACACACTTATAACACCAATGTTACTAGTAGCTGCTATGGGCCAATAACACCAGCACACATGAGGGCTGCTAGCACAGATTCTTTGATCTGCTTTTCTAAGGAAAGCAACTTTAAGAGGTTTACAATCTCACTTTAATTAAACATACATATATCATTCACTTAGTTCAGGGGAAAAAGTCAGTACCTGGAACTTCAGAGCAAATACAAACAGAAATTACACACAGAGAAAATAACACAAATCAACAGATAGGCTTCTGTCTGACCATAGCAATACATACATAGTTGCCAGAGAGAGAGAAGCAAATATCTGGGTTTTCAAAGCCAGGGTGGGGCTCTGTAATGGCTACCAATAGTCTTGTCTGGCCAAATCACAGGAGCAGTCTTCCAGTAAGTGAGCCCCCAAAGAAAAATGCTAATATGCTTCTTCACGGTCAGAAGGTGTCACAACCATGTGACTCAAACTTATGTGACTTAGGCTTTCTTGTGACTTAAGCAGGTCATCAAAGACTCTTGATTCAATCTAAGACTCAATCAAAGGCACTTGATTACCTTACTGCTGAAAAGCACTCCAAAAGAAAAAAAGAGTGAAAAGTCCCACTTTGTTTGCCATTACAACACTGGAGAAGAAAATGGCAAACCACTCTATATCTTTGCCAAGAAAACCCCATGGACAAAGTTTGTAGAGTCAGATGCATCTGAACAACAACAACAAAGATGCATCCTGCAGAGTCGCCCTCAAAGGCTAATTATTTGAGCCTCATAACAATCCTGGTATATAAATTTTCTCTTTATCATCTACTAAGTGAGGTCTGACTTAACTAATATTCCATTTGTTTAAAAGCATTTGCCTTAATACTGATTCATCTTTATTGGCTTTAGAATAGTAAGTAAAACACAAACAGTAAACTCCAAGGACCTGTGGTTTCTTCAGTCCAGGGACTGCCTTCTAACAACAATCCTTCTATGACTTAGTAGCCAAGTCCAAGGTAGCTTCCCAAGGCATGTAAAGGCTAAGTGACTTGCCCAGAATCACATAACTAGTAAGTGTAAGATATGAGATTTGAACAAAGTCTGTCTTTAAGACAAACACCCCATGCAACACCAGATGTTCCTTTTATCATCTATACTTCCATTTATTACTTGACTAAATTTTGGAACTAGTTCTCATACCAAGGTGTCCAACCAGAGTGCTCCCACCCTGATCCTTTATCTGTTCTTCAATTATAATTTATCTCAGACTCAAGGTAATGGTGGTTTTAGGGGGGACAGAAAGGGATCTGACGAAACGCTACAGATTACCTCTCCCTTCTCTCATTTGTTGTTGTTTAGTTGTTTCAGTCACATCCAACTCTTCGTGACCCCATTTGGGGTTTTCTTGGTAGAGACAGTAGGGTGGTTTGCCATTTTCTTCTCCAGCTTAGATGAGAAAACTGAGGCAAATAAGGTTAAGTGACTTGCCCAACTCACATAGCTAGTGGGTGTCTGAGGCTGGATTTGAACTCAGGAAGTTGAGTCTGCCAGACTCTAGGCCCAGAACTCTATGCACTATGATACCACCTAAATGTCCCCAAACTCCTTTTACAAACATGTAGAGTCAACCAAAGCAAATTTCCACATCAAACAGGTCTAATATGTGTGTGCATGCATATATATATATATATATGTATGTATACACACATAAATAATATTCATATTCTTCATTTCTCATATCAGAAGGTAGGTAGCATATTTCATCATTGATCCTCTGAAATCATGGCTGGTCAATACACTGATCAGAGATCCTAATTCTTTCAAAGTTTGTCTTTACCATATTGTTATCATTGCATAAATTGTTCTGGTTCTGTTCACTTTTTTCTGTATCAGTTCATACAAGTCTTCTTAAGTTTTCTGAAGTTATCCCCTTTATTATTTCTTACAGCATAACAGTATTCTATCACATTTATGTACTGTAACTTGTTCAGCCAATCCCTAATTTATGGGTACCTCATTAGATTCTCATTTTTTTCTACCTCAAAAATAGTTATAATATTTTTGTACATACTTAGAGTTTGTTTTGCTTATGACTTATCCCTTAATTAATCTGTCCATCTAATTTCTCCTTTTCCCTTCTCTCCTTTCCTTCTGATTTCTCTGTTGAATGAAATGCATTTCTGCAGTCAATTGTGTTTGTATATTCTCTTTTGACCTGTTCAAATGGAGTGAGGCTTACGTGTTTTCTGCCCGGTCCAGTCCCTCCTCCCTGTTTATATAGTACACTCTCTTTATATGAGATAGTTTTTTTTCCTGATCTTCCTTTCTTCTTTTCCCTTTCCCCCTCCCTCAGTTTATTCTCTTTGCCTTCTCTTTCCCTTATTCTCTGGATATCATCAAGACATAAGAAAACCACTTCTAGGCTTTGTCTAATTTGATTCCCTATGTCACACCTGATGATGATAGAGGTCAGAGGGGACAGCTAACTTTCTACCATACTTTCTATGTGCCTGGCACTGTGCTAGGTACTAGGGATACAAATGTAGGGCGAAAAGAA